>NW_017732044.1:176848-182101 GCF_001890085.2 Hipposideros armiger | reverse complement strand
ATTTGGAATTCACTCAGTTCCTTGAATCTGTATAGGTTTATGACTGTTATTAAATTAGGAAAGTTTTTAACCATTATTTGAGCACTTTATCTTTGAGTACTTTGAGTACCTGTCCTTCTTCTTTCTTCTCTCCTTCCAATATTCCAGTGACACAAATGTTAGGTCATTTGTTGTAGTCCCATAAGTTCCTGAGACTCCATTCCTGGGTTTTTGTTTGTTTGTCTGATTGATTGATTTTTGGTCGTTTGTTGCTCAGACTGGGTAATATCTATTGTTCTGTCTTCCAATACACTGATTTTTTCCTCTGTTCCTCCAATACTGTTCTTGAGCCCATCCACTGAATTTATATTTCACTTATTGTATTTTTCTTTTAAAATGTCCATTCTAATTTCTTTATATTTTTATTTCTTTGCCAAGACTATTTCTTTGCTTTTCAAAGAAATAGAAGCTTTCTACTTTTTCATTTGTTTCAAGCATGTTTGTGATTGCTCATGGAAGTGTTTTCACGAGGTCGACTGTAAAATCTGACATCTCTGTCAACTCAGTGTTGGCATCTATGGATTGCCCCTTTTCATTCAGTTTCGTTAAACAGTTTCATCATACCAAGAATCATCTTCATGGTTCTTGATTCTTGGTATGATGAACAATTTTCTATTGAAACCTAGAAATTCTCATGGTATGAGACTCTGGATCTTATTTTTAAATTTTTCTGGTTTTGGTTTTTTAATACAGCTTTATTGAGATATAATTTATATATAAGAAACTGCACATACTTAAAGTATACAATTTTATGACTTTGACGTATGTATACACCTGTGAAACCATCACCATAATCAAGGTAATAAACACATCCATCACTGCCAAAAGTTTCCTCTTGCCCTTTTGTTTTGTTTTGTTTTGTTTTCTGACACTGCTGTGGTGCCTTCTTACTGAAAAGTTGGAGATAAAGCCCAAATTCCTCAGTGAATCTCCACTGACATCCAAGGTGAGATCCTTTTCTCTTTATTCTGGGCAGGCTTCTGGTTTCCCATGTAGCGGTGGCCTCATTACCACTGGGTTGTGAAAGTTCCGGCTCCCTGCTTTCTCTTCTCTGACACCACCCCAGCAGGGAGGGGGAAGGGTGCCCCATTACTGGCAGGTGGGTGTGGAAGCACAAGCTCCCCGATGCGGTCTGTCTTCTTCTTGCTACCTTTCAAAGTCTTCTTACATTTGTTATATGTATGATGTCCAGGGCTTTCAGTTATACTTAGTGGGAGGAATAGGAAAAATCATGTCTACTCCATCTCTCTGAAAGCAGAAGCTCCTGTATATATATATCTTTTAACAACTTTCCCTGCATAACTCTCATATAGCCAGTTCTGCAAGGCTATGTGCTGGGCTTGGGAACTGTGCCTTGACCTGCTCTGGCTGCCTCTCTTTCAGCAGATACTCAAGAGGTTACTGATCTCTCAGATGACTGAGACAGTATAGAACAACTTTTAGATCGAAGAGTGTCTGCCAGAGCCTTGGGGGTAGTCTGCCCAAGGGGCTGGGTCTTGGTCTAGAACACAGAGGCTCTGGAGACAGTAGCCTCCTGCAAGCCACATTGCCCCCTGGTGGCAGGGCCTGACCAGAAATGAGCATCCCCAAGGCCTGTAGGCCTAGTGAGCAACCTCTGGAGCAGGTACTGGGGATGGAGATATGTATGGAGCAAGTGTAAGTACTTTCTATAAAGCCTCTCCAAGGTGTTACGATACACAGGGGACCTCCAACCTTCTGTTTTAGAGATTAGCTGTCCAGGTGGCAGGACTCCAGATTAACCCAGAGCTCTCATAGAACACAGGGAGTTTGAAATGAGAGCCCTTGCTGGACATTTAATCCAGCTGGGGCCCAGATTGGGGTAGCACCAACCCTCAGAGGTCAGACACCTGGGTATTCTGTGAACACCTTCTGGGGGTCAGGTCACTCTCAGAGAAGGGCTCAACCTCAGCACCCTACCTCCAGCCCACTAAGTTGTGATGCCTGAGCAAGCCTGCCTCTTCCTGGGGTCTGTTTCCTCCTCATGCTGCCTAGAAGCCTCCTAAATTCCTGTGTGGTCCTCCCCTTCACTNTTTTATAATTTTGTCATTTCAGCAATGCTATATAAATGTAAATGGAATGATAGAGTATGTAACCTTTTGGGATTGGATTTTTTTCACTCACTGTAATTCTCTGGAGATTCATGCAGGTGGTTGTGCGTATCAAAAGCTCATTCCTTTCTTCTTCCATCAGCGTTATGCAGTGTTCTGTGTACGAATTCTGTATGTTTTGTTAGATTTACAACCAAGTATTTAATGTTGTGAGAAGTTTTAAATGGTGTATTTTTTTAATTTTAGTATATGTGTGTTTACTGCTAACACATAGAAATAAAATTAATTTTTTTGAATGTTTATTATGTTCTATGACCTTGCTCAACTCACTTACTTGTTCTAGCAGGGTTTTGTTTTTGTTTTTGTTTTTGTTTTTTTGGTAGTTTCATTGCAATTCTATGTAGATAATCATGTGATCTGCAAATAGGGGCACTTTAATTTCCTTTCCTAGCTGTGTTACCGGAGAACAGACCCTTCTTGGTGTGGTATCCAGGTTCTTGGCATCTCGAGCAAAGAATTGAATGAGACACAGAAATACAGTGGTGAAAGAGAAGTTTATTAGGAGCGAAAGTACACTCCAAAGAGATAGGAGATGACCCACACAACAGAGTGGTTCAAAAGGCGCCAACTGGTGAGGACTTGGAGTTTTTATTTCCTTCTCTTCTGGACTGGGCTGTCCCTTTCTAGGTATGGGGCCACTTGATTGGCATCTGTGATTGACAAGAGGCTGTTATTTCATCTTTTTTAGACTGCATATGATCCTTCCCAGAATTCAGTCTGTTATAATGATATTAATGAACTTCCGGGCATATGCATGATATTATAATGATGATATAATGAGGCTAAGGTGAGTGAAGGTCGTTGTAGCCTTTACTGCGCAGGTGTTGAGTGAATGGTCTAATCTAGTTAGCTAGTTTGTGTCTTCATAGTTGTTAACGGTTATGGTAGATAAGGGAAGAATTTGGGTGTAGAGGGGAGGTTTCTGGGAGTTCTCTGGGTGGTCGCTTTCCATAAGTTGTGTTGAATGTGCAGGAATGTTTGGAGATCCAATTCCTATCTCTAACTTCCTGCCTCATTTCCCCATAAATCTCTATGGGAAGTTGAAGGACAGGAGGTCTGCTTCCTGCTGAACATGGTTGTTGTCCCCACATATCAGGGGTTCATGTAACTCTCGCCCTATCTGATCTTAAATGAGAGGAAGGGGTCCCAAGATCCACCTGGAAGACTCTGTTGACCTCTTTGGTCGGGATGTATAATGGCCCCCAGATGAGGAGAGATAGATTTTAATTAATAGATTAAAAGCACTGGTCCAAGGAGCAGGACTCAAAGATGCTGAGGCAAGGTGAAAGTCTGTTTAGCTTCATACTAGTTATTCAAATGGCATTGTTTATCCAGGAGTTGGGCCCAAGATGGCCTGGAAAGAATGCTGGGTCACAATGATTACAATTAACAAGCTTCTGAGTCAGGGGGTAAGAGACATTCTGTGATTCAGGCTAGGAACAATCTTTAGTTTAAGATTAAGAAACTGATTTAAGGGCCGGCCGAGTGGCGTGTTGGTTAGAAGTTGGCTTGGGACGCTAGCTCTGAGCAGCAGGACCCCGGTTCGGATCCCACATGAGGGCCAGTGATGCTGTGCCCTCTACAGCTGAGATGGTGAACAACAGCTCGACCTGGAGCTGGGCTGCCATGAGTCACCAGCAACAGCATAGGCTGCAGTGGGGCTGGCCGGCAGCGGGCGTGAGCTTTCGTGAGCTGCGGTGAGCGGCCGTCCAATGGCCGGCGAGTGACTGCCTCACCCGGGAAAAGCGCAATGATAATACAAACATGGGCCAGTGAAGCGACGTCCTCCACAACTAGACTGAAGAACAAAAGAACAGCCACTTGTCTGTTACCCTCCCCCAATTCCCCAATAAAACCTTGAAAAAAGAAACTGATTTAAAAAGTGATTAAGACCAGGGACTGGGAAGCTAGGAAATTAGGGAAAAGAAGACTTAAAATTCCTATAGGAAGGGGGCTCTCCTGTATCAGCTGTATCCCTTTTATTTTATTTTCTTGCCTTATTGCACTGTCTAGAACTTCTAGCACTATATTGTATAAGTATTGTGAAAGCAGACATCCTTGCCTTATTCCCAACCTCGGAGGGAGAGCATTTAGTCTTTCACCATTAAGTATAATGTTAGTTGTAGGTATTTTGTAAAAGCTCCTCTTCAAGTAGAGGAAGTTCTCCCCTTATTACTAGTTTTAGAATTTTTATCATTAATGAGTGTTGAATTTTTATCAAATACTTTTTCTACATCAGTTGATGTGATCATGTGATTTTTCTTCTTTAGCCTGTCAAAATGGTGAATTACTTTGATTGCTCTCTGAATGCTGAACCAACCTGAAATCCCAGGAATAAACCCAAATTGGTTATGGTGTATACATATTTTTATGTATCGCTATATTCTACTTGCTAATATTTTGTTAAGAATTTGGATGTCTATATTCACGTAGGATAATGGTCTGGATTTTTCTTTTTTATGTTGTCTGTGTCTGATTTTTATGTCAGAGTAATGCTAGCAACATAAAATAAGTTGGGGAGTGTTCCTTCCTCTTTAATTTTCTGAAAGCGATTGTGTAGAAGTCTTGTTAATTCTTTTTTATTGATTCTCCATTGGAACTACATGGTCCTGGAGATTTCTTTTTTGGGAGTTTAAAATTATGAATTCAATTTCATTAAAAGAGCTATTCAACTTATCTATTTCATATTGAGTAAGTTGTGTTAGTTTGTGGTTTTCAAGAGATTGGTTCATTTCATCTAATTGTCAAGTTTATAGATATAGAATTGCCTGTGGTATTTTTGTATTATCCCTTTGATGTCTGCAGGGTCCTAGTAATCCCCTTTCACTCCTGATGTTGATAATTCATGTGTTCTTTTCTTTGTTAGTGCTGCTAGTTTTGCCAATTTTATTGATCTTTTCAAAGAACCAGCTCTTTCTTTCGTTGATTTTCTCTATTATTTTTGTTTTCAATTTCATTGATTTCTGCTCTTACCTTCATTATTTTCTTAGTTCTGCTTGTGTTGAGTTTATTTTGTTCTTCTTTTCCTATCATCTTGAAGTTTGAGCTTAGAGTATTGATTTAAGACTTTTACTCTTTTCTTTTT
>NW_017732044.1:162823-172888 GCF_001890085.2 Hipposideros armiger | reverse complement strand
ACTCCTCGTTTTTGAAAAGGTTAAAGTTCCCCATAATCATGATCACTTACTGCCGTGTTTTTAAAATATTATCTGTAACCATTCCTTGCTTTACGCAGATATTATATTCTCTGACAACTTTTTTTTTTTTAAGATTTTTATTGGGGAATTGTGGGGAGGGGAACAGACAAGTTGCTGTCGTTTTTTGTTCTTCAATCTAGTTGTGCTGACAACTTTTTTTGACTTTGTCTTTCTCAAATCCAGAACATGACACTCAGAGGTCTTTTTTTGCCTAAACTATCATTGGGTTTCCAGGAATGGCCATTGAAAAGATAGACTTGCTCCTCATTTTATTAAAGGAAGGATAATAGGAACAATTAGCTTTGTTTGTCATTCTCTAAGTTCAATCTATTCAAAACTATTGTTAGAGTTCTATTGTTCAATTTCAAGGTGCAAAAGGAAAAAAATGCCCACTCAAAAGAGAATTTCAGCATGCCCAGTTTAATTATAAGTAAATCACATATGTTTCAATCATGGTGTACCTTTCAGGTTAAAAAAAATACTCATATTCCTGTACAGAGGTTGATATAACAACAGTCTCCAAAAATATTGTGTGTCTGGGTTTACATATGCTTGTCAATTGCTGGTATTTATAATTCAGTTAAAGGCATAAATCAAAGACCTAGAGATTTGCTTATTTCCCAGATGATTAATGAATGACTAAATTATTACCTGTGTGATGCTTCAACTGAGGATTTCCATAAAGTGAGCTATTATAATAAATGAACCTGAGCCACTTACTCTCACTGTCGGCAAGGGTGTCTGCTTATTGCTCACACTCACCTCAAGGCTCCTACTTCTACATGAAACTCGGGTACTGAGCCTTGTGGAAGACACGTCATAAAGGAGTATCCTAGGACTCTGACAACTGCTGGTACAGGGCAGTGCCCATGCACCACCAGGGACCTGTGTCTGGGTCAGGGGTCCCAGGACCATGTGATCCATGAGCAGAGGACAATTTGAAAAAGCTCCCATTCACTGCCATGGGCTTCTCTACGTGTTTCTGTTCTTTATTTTCCTGACCATTTCTCCTCTCTGCTGGTTCAGGCACCATATTACTAGTAAACACCCCTGTTTAGTAATGTGCACCCAAGACCCTAAGCTTTGATAGTCGTCAGGTATAGAACTGATACTTCAAACTCTAGGAAAGCTGAACTGGCTGGACCCAGATCAAAGGGGAAAACCACTTGGTCATCTAAGAAAGATCCAAAGCAATCATGGAACAAAGGAGACATGTTCATATGTTTAATAAAACCCTTGTCTTAGTGTTTGTCCACGTAGCTGTCACCAGGTGTGTGAGCTCCAGGTTCTGGAATACTGCTGTGCAGTGCAGTCCCACCAAAAGATCCACCAAGAAGAACAAGGGGCTGGTCACAGGCATCAGAACAGCTACCATTTTGACTTGACAGTGGTGCCTGTCCACTAGCATGCCTAGAAGAGAACACCCTGTCCTTTATTCAAGGATGACTAGGAGAATGGCCAGAAGAGGGACTGCTCAGGTGAAAACAGGCGCTGCTGGCATGCAGGCTGCCAGGGGGGACTGATAATTGAAGCAGAAATCACAGCTTGCAACATACCATGATGCACAAAACAGATAAATCATGCCTGACCAAGCCACAATGGGCATCATCTTTTAATGCCAGTTCTTTCAGAATCGTGTGTTCTAAGATAAGCCCTTGCAATGGTCTGAATATTTGTCTCAAAATTCATATGTTGCTATCCTAACCCCCATCGTGATGGTGTTAGGAGGTGGGGTTGGGAAGGTGATGAGGTCATGAGGGTGGAGGGCTCTTACGAAAGAGACCCCAGGGAGATCCCTCACCCCTGCTGCCATGGAGGGGACAGTGAGAAGGCACCAGCTGTGAACCAGAAAACTGGCTCTTTCCAGACAACGAATCTGCTGGGGCCTGGGTCTTGGACTTCCAGCCTCTAGAGCTGTGAGAAATGAAATTTGGTTGTTTATAAGCTACCCAGTCTATGATATTCTGTTATAGTAGCCAGAACAGCCTGAGATAGCCCTGGATTAACTGTTCCCATAGTGACTCCACATGAGCTCATGTGCTCTAAAGGCAGAACCACTCACTCACTGTTCCAGCAACTCCCCTGTTTACCAACTCTGTCCACTCTCTGCCAAGACATCCTCTGACTAACTCTAGTCCCAAACCCTGCAAATGCCCTTTCCTAACTGCCCCTCACCTTTGGAGACGCCCCCCAGGTCTCCAAGGTGTGCAGCCTTGCTGCAGCTGAGCAATAGACCTGACTTTGTTAACTAGCAATGATCCCTGGTGGTCTTTGTCTGAGGGACATCCATGCTGTTGAGAGACAAAAGAAAAATAAGAGAACACAGGAAAATCAGCTTATGAACATAGAGCAGGGTACACAAAACATAGCTTTGAGAAGCTGTAGTGAAAATACCGATAACTTTGACTACATAAATACTTAAACTTCTCTATGACAAAAGACACCAAAATCTAAGTTACAAGACAACTGATGGGCTTGGAGAAAATGTTTGGAACATATATAACAGGCAAAAAACACTGGTAGCAGAATCTGTAAAGAATCTTTCCTCAGCAACTGGAAGACTGAGTACCTAATAAAGACAGACAATTCACACACAACAAAGGAAGCACAAATGATCAATAAACATATTACAACAGATTATCAAACATTAAAAAGTTCGAGGGGTCAGGTGAATGGCTCAGTTGGTTAAGCAAGCTCTGAGCAACAGGGTCACCGGTTTGATTCCTACATGGGCCAGTGAGCTGAGCTGCTGCTGAGCTGGTGAGAGCATGTTCTTAGCAGCAAGGTTGCCGGTTTGACACCTGTATGGGATAGTGGGCTGCGCACCTCCCCCCGCCCCCGCACCCTGCAACTAAGATTGAGCACAGCACCTTGAGCTTAATAGCCATGAGCTGCCGATGGGCAGCAGCAGCCAGATGGCTCAGTTTTGACTCAAGTCAAACAAGTTTGCCAGTTTGACTCCTGCATGGGATGGTGGACTACACCCCCCCCACAACTAGATTGAAAGCTGCGACTAGACTTAGAACTGAGCTTGCGCCCTCCACAACTAAGGCTGAAGGACAACAACTTGACTTGGAGCTGATGGGTCCTGGAAAAACACAATGTTTCCCTTCCCCAATTCCCCAACATTGTTCCCTCCCCATCCACCCCTGCCCTCACTGGCAAAAACAAAATCTAAAAAAAAAAAAAAAGTTTGATAACATTGAATAATAGCAAAAATGATGAGAAATGTACTCAGATAGACTGCTGATAGGAGGTATGTTACAGATTAATACAGATGTGTTAGAGGACAACGTGGCATTATTATTATTATTTTAAAATTTTTATTGGGGAACAGCCATGGTCACTGGTTACACATTGCTTTCATGTTTTCATGCCACAATCGCATAGTTGACTCTTTTAGGGAGGGCGCAGCTCACAGTGGCTCATGTGAGGATCGAACCGGCAACCTTAGTGTTATCAGCACCATGCTCTAACCAACAGAGCTAATGGGTCACCCCAATGTGGCATTATTAATATGACTAAAATTTTAAATATGCAAAATATGCACCCCCCTCCCCCCGCCCCCGGCCCAGAAATTCTGCTCTTGACTTTCCCCTACAGGAACACTCACACATGTGTGTGAAAAAAAAACACTGATCATGGCAGCACTGCTTTTAAGAGCAAAATCTCTCTGCATGAAATCTGAATGTCTGCAACAGAGGGAGGCAAATGGAAAACAGTATGTCCATAGCTTGGAACATCATGAAGCAATGAAAAGAATAAGCATCAGAGATTTGTCCAGTTAGGGACAGATACCAAGACATATTACTGAGTAGAAAACTGGTAAGCCACAGGATGCTATGTGTGACATGATGCCATTTACGAAATAAAAATCCCAAACTATATTGTCATTAAATAAGTAAGCATGGAAACGCAGTGAAAAAGGCCCAGAAAACCATGCAATAATCTGATGATGGAAGCCAGGTCTGGCCAGGGACACTGGGCAGTCAGAGCACTTGGTGTCATTGGAAAATGTTTTGACATAAAGTTACCTGGGGCAAAGCAGATATAGAGGACTGCATCCAGGGATACAGAGGACCTCTATATCTGCACCCAAAGCAGATATACAGGACCTCACCCAGCAGAGACAATTCAGAGACTTCATGACCAGGGTACACATCAGAATCACCCGTGAGCTGTCCTAGCCCCATCCTGCCCACTCCGCCCCCTGAGGTTCCTATGGGACTTGTCTGGGTGGGCTCTGCTGTGCCGGGGAAAAGCTCACTTCCACTCCATGATTCTGACACACCTAGGCCAGCCCTTGGGGCAGTGGGATCACAATGCTTTCTAGCCACTCCTTTAAAGTTCTGCCTCTGGCTACATCAATTTCATAATCAGCTAAAAAAAAAAAGTGGGGGTGAGAGGGCGGCCAGTTAGCTCAAGTGGTTAGAGCGCAGGCTCATAACGCCAAGGTTGCCAGTTCAATTCCCATATGGGCCAAGGAGCTGCACCTTCCACAACTAGATTGAAATAACTACTTGACTTGGAGCTGATGGGTCCTGGAAAAACACACTTTTCCGCAATAAAATATCCACACAAAAAAAGAAATTCTTTTAAAAGGGAAGCCAGGAAAGTGTGTTGTTCCTTTCTCATTTGGGCTGTCCCTTCTCCAGACAGTGAGTATGTGCCAGCTGTCAGGCACATCTATTCTCTAACATGAAAGGCCCATGTCCAGGCTAGGGGTCCTGATGTGCCCCTCCTCCCCAGGGGCTGTGGTGGGTCTCACTTCCTCAGAATCCAAATATTCTGAAGGAATCCTCATGAATTTCTTGCTACCATAGTCTCTAAATGAGACTTTGCCCTTATCGTATTAACAGGAAGCTCATTCATTCATTCAGCAAGCTGCCATGACCACCTTTTAATACTTACCACATTTAATCTAAAAATGTCACAAAATGGCACAGAGTTTGCTATGATCCCCATTCTAAAAAGGAGGAGACTGAGGGTCAGAGCAGTTAAGTGGATAGTCAGAGGGTCCTAAGTCAGGACTTCTCCCTGGCACGCTCCCTCTGGACCAGGAGCCAAAGCACTTTCTGAAAAAGCTGTGCTACTTACCACACCTGTGAGATGAATACACACATCAGCAATGGGCATGATCATTTTTACATTCTTTCATAGTAGAGAGCATCTAAGATGGCCGCATGATCCCCCCTCATGGAATGCATGGCTGGTGTGATCCCTGATCCTTGAGTAACTTCCTTCTAAGCAACAAAATGCAGCAACATTGAGGATGTCACGCTGGGATTAGATTACAAAGACTCAACCTCTCCCCTTGATGGCTTTGAGGAAGCAGGTTGCTGTGTTGGGGAGGCCCTTGTGGCAAAGAACTGAGGGTAGCTTCGTCCAACAGCCCACAGGAACTGGGTCCTGCCAACAACCATGGGAGTGAGGTTGGAAGGGGGTACCACCAGTGGAGCCTTCAGATGAGACCCTAGCCCTGTTTGACACCTTGACTGCAGCCTTGTGAGAGGACCCAGCTAAGCCGTGGCCAAATTCCTGACCCACAGAAACTGTGAGATCATAAATATGTGCTGTTTTAAGCCACTAAATTTGTGGTAATGTGTTACGCAGCAGTAAGTCACATACACCTTCCTAGTTCAATGATTGCTGATATATTTCATTTTTGCAGTTACATGAGGGTCGGGGTTGGGGTGGGACTCACTATCCGGCTGGGAGGGTTAGCCTTGCCTGAAACATGCCATGTAGTCTGGCCCTTTTTATTTACCACAGATGAGGGGCAGGAGAAAGAAGAAATAACTGTAGGGGAACACCGATTTCCTCAGTTCTATCCATGTTTCGGTTTGAAAACTAAATGAACAAAAATAGACATTCCATTGAGTGACTTAGATTTTTTAGGGAGGAAGATTGGGGGTGGGACAGGGTTGATTTTAGACTACAGACACGCCAGCAACTTCAGGATGTTCCCACGATACTGGCTGCATTTGTTAAAAATACCTTCAATTCCAAAAATTACAAAGAGTGCAACTAATCCTTTCATTAAAGCCAAGAAAAACACGCCAAGTCAAACACAATGTATGGCTGAAAGAGAGGGATTCCCACCAAGAAAAGGAACGTGCAGCAGCCCTACAGACCAGGCTGGTCCCATGTGCCATGTGCTCTGCCCTGCACCCAGACAGCGGAGCCCAGCTCCTCCCTGGAAACAGGCTCAGGTGCCTCCAGGGCTTCTCCACACCCCACCCCCACCCCAAACTTCATCCCAAAGAGGCTGTTTTTATGCCTAGCAGCACCTCACCCAGGCACCAGGAACACTCCTTGACTCTATACCTAGAGAAAAAAGCAAAATCACTGCTTTAGAGTGCTCCCCACCCCATCCATCAAACACAGGGGTAGAGGGCCAGGACACTGTAGAATCACAGGCACAGGAAACGGAATGTTCCAGGTGACTAGAACAGCCTGTGGACTGGGCATGATTTTCTCATACAACCTCTGGCTTGAACCTATAGAACTCTGTGAAGGAGATTCTGAGCCCATCTCTGAGCTAGGACAGCCTGAGGCTCCGAGGTTGTCCAAGTAGACTGTGCTGCCACAGGGTGGTGGCCAGGCCCTGAATCAGGCTGTCATCTTCTGAGCACCACCTTGCTAGGCCCTCCCTGCCGCTGGCACGGCAGCTTCTCCCAAGCTCAGTGGGGTCTGCTCACTCAGGGATCCTTCCTCCGCTGCTCTGTGCCCAGTGGCCCTGGGGGCACTGCCCAGCCAAAGCTCCTGAAGGAACTTATCCTGCAGGAAAGGGGCAAGGTCTTTCAGAAGAAGAACTTCTGCCTGGGCCTTCCTTCTGCCAGTCAACCCCCAACTTCAGGTGAGATCTCCTGCTGATCTGCAGCCAAGGGTGTGCCTGCCAGTGACCCGAGGTGACCTCGCTGGAAAGCCTGGGTGAGGCAGCAAAAGGCCACTGGCACGCACAGGGGCCAGCAGGAACAGCCTGCACGTCCACATTCTCACAGGTGGCTCTCTGCTCACTCCCAGCAGGGCCCTCCTCGGCTCAGGAGGCCCGCTCCTCCCCATGTGCAGGGGCAGCGTGTGCTGGAACCACTGTGGCCAGGCCCACAACTGTGACCTAGCCTCTCTGAGCCTCACATTTACTTTTATAAAAAATGTTTTAATAGACTTTATTTTTTAGAGCTGTTTTAGGTTCACAGGAAATTTGAACAGAAAGTACAGAGATTTCCCGTATCCCCCGTCTCCACATATGCACAGCCAGAGTGGGACATTAGCTACAATCGATGAACCTAAAGTGACACATTATCATCACCTAGAGTCCATCATTTACATTAGGGTTCACTCTTGGTGTTGTACATTTTGTGGGTTTGCGCAAATGTATAATGACACATATTCATCTTTATGATATCATACAGGTTGATTTCACCGGCCTAAAGGTCCTCTATATTCTATCATCTCTTTCCCACTCCACCCCTAGCAACCACTGATCTCTTTATTGTCTCTGTAGTTTTGCCTTTTCCAGAATGTCATGTAGTTGGAATCATACAGTAGGTAGCCTTTTCAGACTGGCTTCTTTCACTTAGTAATATGCATTTAAGTTTCCTCCATGTTTTTCATGGCTTGATAGCTCATTTCTTTTTACTGGTGAATAACATTCCATTGTCTGGTTGTACCAGTTTATTTATCCATTTATTTACTGAAGAACATCTTGGTTGATTCCAATTTTGGGCAGTTATGAATAAAGCTGCTATGGCTGGCCGAGTGGCCCAGTTGGTTAAGAGCGTGAGCTTTGAGCAACAGGGTTGCTGGTTCGATTCCCACATGGGCCAGTGATGCTGTGCCCAAGCTGAGCTGCTGCTGAGCTGCCAACAGGTGGCAGGATGGCTCAGCTGGTGAGAGCACATGTTCCTAACAAGGTGCCGGTTCGACTCCTGCATGGGATTGTGGGCTACGCCCACCCCCAACTAAGATTTAACACAGCACCTTGAGCTGAGCTTCCCTGAGCTGCTGCCAGGTTGCTTATTGGTCAGTGGTTAGAGTGTGTGCTCTTAGCAACAATGTTTCCAGTTCAACTCCTGCATGCGATGGTGGGTTACACCCACCCACAACTAAGATTGAACACATCACCTTGAGCTGAGCCGCCTGGTGGGCGGCCAGATGGCAACTGGACTTGGAGGTGAGCTAGCTGCGCCCTGCACAACTAAGACTGAAGGACAACAACTTGACTGTTCCCCTTTCCCAATTCCCCAACACTGTTTGTTCCCTTTCCCCAATTCCCTAATAAAATCTTTAAAAAATAAATAAATAAATAAAAACTAAATAAAATAAAATAAAGCTGTTATACTCATCTGTGTGTGGATATACATTTTCAGCTCTGTTGGGTAACTACTAAGGAGCAGGATTGCTGGGTCATGTGGTAAGAGTATGGTTGGTTAGTTTTGTAAGAAACGGTCAAACTGTCTTCCTAAGTGACTGTACCTTTTCACATTCCCTCCAGCAATGAATGAGAATTCTTGTTGCTCTGCACACATTTACTTTTTTAAAGCAACGTTTATTTTTTTTAGTTTATTATAAAATGTCTTCTTTATAGAAAAATTGAAAACCTAAAGGAAAACATAAAGAATAAAATTAAAAATCACTGGTGATTCCCTGAGACTTCACTTATTCAGGAATAAATGAGCTTTTACCCTGATGGGCACATTCCAGGGCTTGGCTACCCAGTGACCTGCTGGACCTGTCCTCATGTCGGGGAGGCAACTGACCAAATACCAAATAAGTACTTACTGCAACTTGTGATGGAGCGAGCATCAGAGGCAGAGGCCAGGAGAAAAGGAAAATAAGAGAGGGAGGGGAGCCCCAGGATTCGGCTATCCCCATTCTGAGAAGTGTCAGGGGGGTTCCAAGACTTGGCCAGCATAGATGTCTGATAGTGAATACCCTTGTTTACAAGCTGGTTATGAACTCAGGCTAGGGCCTTGGCTGCTGGTCAAAAAGTTGGGGCAGTTTTGGTCTGATCTTATGTCTGTATTCATCTTAATAATCTACAGCGTTTCCAAATCTCATTATTCTATTTCATTTCTAAAGTTACAATTTCACAATATCCTATATTTTTGTTCAAAGAGAACAAAATCATTTGTGTGTTAAGTGGAAAACCACCTTTGAATGTGCACTTCCACAGATGATAGATAGATAGATAGATAGATAGATAGATGATAGATAGATAGATAGATAGATAGATAGAGCTACACCTATATCTCTATAACTGAGGAATATATATATTTAAGCTGAGCCATCCTGCCACCTGTTGGCAGCTCAGCAGCTGCTCAGCTCGGGCCAGGAATCAAACCGCTGTTGCTCAGAGCTCAAACTCTTGAGCGAGCTCTTAACAAACTGAGCCACTCGGCTGGCCCTACATTTGAGAAATATTAAATGGAACTCCTATATACTCATCAGCTAGATCTTAAAAATTATTAACATTTTGTCATATCTGATTTATCTTTTTCCTTTGCTAAAGTATTCTCCAGCATGGCCAAAACACATTTTATCCTTAAATATTTTGGGAGACATTCAAAGATAAGAATTTCAGGATGGCTCAGTGGTTAGAGTGTACACTCTTAGCAACAAGGTTTCCGGTTGGATGCACACATGGAATGGTGGGCTGCACCCACCCACAACTAAGATTGAACATGGCACCTTGAGCTGACCGGCGGTGAGCTGCCAACGGGCAGCCAGATGACGACTGGACTTGGAGCTGAGCTAGCTGCGTCCTCCACAACTAAGGCTGAAGGACTACAACTTGGCTGTTCCCCTTCCCCAATCCCCCAACACTGTTGCCCTTCCCCAAATCCCCGATAAAAAAATCTTTAAAAAAAAAAGAATTTTAGGGCCGGCCGAGTGGCGCGATGGTTAAGAACTGGCTTGGGACGCCAGATGGCCCCAGTTTGGATCCCACATATGAGGGCCAGTGACACTGCCCTCCACAGCTAAGATGCTGAACAACAGCTC
>NW_017732044.1:154142-162575 GCF_001890085.2 Hipposideros armiger | reverse complement strand
TCTGTTCCCCTTCCCCCAATTCCCCAGCGCTGTTCCCATCCCCCAATTCCCCAATTAAAAAAAAAATCTTAAAGAAAAAGAATTTTAAAATATCACAATATCATGATATTGATATTGATACTGACAAATAAACAATGAAACACAATTCCTTCCCATCAGCTAACATCGGCTCACCCCCATGTGGCTCCTTCTGCTCAGCAAGAAAGGGCAGACCTTTGCCTCACCAGGCACGAATACACTCCATTAAACATCTATTTTACTTTAAAAGAAGAGTTTAGAAAGAAATACAACATATTTCCACTAAGCTGATTTTCATTACTGATCTCTTATTTATAAGGAAAATGGCCCATATCTACTCATTAGAACCCTCACACTCTGCAAGACACATCTCAAATGGGGCTCTCTGATGAACAGGGTTCCCTCACTTCCCCAGCTGCACCCCCACAGCACACCAACAATCCCTCCAATCAGCTGGATCAAGTGTCTCTGTCTTTTTCTCTCTAGTTTGGATTTTCATGTGTTTTGGTTTTTTTAATGGCATGTGATTCCTACACCATAAGATTCACCCTTCTAAAGTGTACAATTTAGTGCTGTATCATAAACTGTCTAATTCCAGAATACCTTCATCACCTCCAAAGAAGCTGTGTAGCCACCAACAGTCACTCCCGGTTCTCCCCTCTCCCCTACCCTTGGCAACCATTAATCTACTTTCTGTCTCGTAGCTTTGCCTATTCTGGACATTCATGTAAATGGAATCAGACAATTACATGGCCTTTTGTGTATGGCTTCTTCAACTAAGCATAATGTTTTTAGGTTTATCCATGTTGTAGCATGAATCAGGACGTCATTCCTTTTTATGACTGAATAATATTCCATTGTGTATATATGTATATACAACATTTTGTTTATCCACACTTCAGTTGATTCAAAAATCAATTAACCATAAATGTGAGGGTTTATTTCTGGACTCTGGATTCTATTCCATTGGTCTATATGTCTATCTTTATGTGAGTAACACACAGTCTTTATTGTCACTTTGTAGTAAGTTTTGAAATCAGGAAATGTGAATCTTTCGACTTTGTTTTTTCAAGATTGTTTTGGTTATTCTGGGTCCCTTGACTTTCCATATGAATTTAAGGATCAGCTTCTCAATTTCTGCAAAGTCAGATTACATTGACTCTGTAGATCAGTTTGGAGAGATTACTGCCATCGTAACAATATTATGTTTTCTAATCCTTGAATAGAAGGTGTCTTCCCATTTACTTAGGTCTTCTTTAATTTCTTTCAACATGTTTTGTACAAGTTTTGCACTTCTTTGTTTAAATTTACTCTAAGTATTTTTTTTTCATGTTATTGTAAATAAAATTGTTTTCATTTATAAAATGTTTTTATTGAAGTATAATTGACATATAACATTATATTAGTTTCAGGTATACAACATAATGATTTGATATTTGTATATATTGCAAAATGATCACTACAATAAGTCTAGTTACTGGAATTGTTTTCTTACTCTCATTTTCATATTGTTCATTCTAGTGTGTAGAAATAGAATTCATTTTTATATATTGAGCTTGGATCCTGCAACTTTGCTTAGCTAGTTTATTAGCTCTAATAGTTTTAAAAAATTATTTTAAGATTTTCTATATATAAGACCATGCTATTTGCAAATAGAGATAGTTTTACTTCTTTTCTAATGTGCCTTTTATTTCATTTTTTCGCCTAATTGATCTAGCTAGAACCTCTAGTACAATATTGAATAGAAGTGGCAAAAGTGAAGATCTTTGTCTTGCTGGTTCTAACAGGGAAAGTTTAGTCTTTTACTATTGTGATGCTAGCTGTGGGTTTTATTATATATGAATTTTATCAAGTTGGGAATTTCATTGATTGATTATTGAATCAACCTTGCATTCCTGATATAAATTCTTTTTATATATTGCTGGATTTGCTTTATTAGTATTTTGTTGAGGATTTTTATATCTATATTTATGAGGGATATTGGCTTGTAGTTTGGTATTCTTGTAGTGCCTTTGTCTGCTTTTGCTATTGGGATAAATCTGGGCTCCCGGAATAAGTTGGGAAGTGTTCCTTCTTCTTTGATTTTTTTTTTGGAAGAGTCTGTGAAATATTGGTGTTAAATCTTCTTTAAACATTTGGTAGACTTCACCAGTAACACCATCTGGCCCAGTGTTTTTCTTATGGGAAGCTTTTGATTACAAATTCAATCTCTTTACTTGTAGATCTATTCAGATTTTCTATTCTTGAGTCAGGTTCAGTAGTTTCTATTTTTCTAGAAATTTGTCTGTTTCACTGTTTCATCTAGATTATCTAATTTGTTGGCACATGTATTCAATTCCTATTGCACTGTAACAAAGTACCACAAAATTAATGGCTTAAAACAACACAGATTTAATATCACACAGTTTCTGAGGTCAGATGTTTGAAATGGATTTCACTGGGCTAAAAGGTGTTAGCAAGGCTGAATTCCTTCCGGAGCCTCCTGGGGGAGAATCTGTTCCTTTGCCTTTTCCAGCTTCTAAAGGATACCTGTATTCCTTGGTTTGTAGCCTCTTCCTCCATCTTCAAAGCCAGCAGCATCATATCTTCAAATCTCTTTCTCTTATAAGGACCCTTATGATTACATTGGGCCTATTCAGATAATCTAAGGTAAGACACGCCTTCCCCCCCCCCCCCCCGCCATATCAAGATCCTTGACTTGATCATGTCTTCAAAATCCCATTTGCCATGTCAGGTAACATATACATGGGGTCCAGGGAATAGGACACAGACATCTTATGGGTAGCATATTTCTGCCCACCATAGCATACAGTTGCTCATAGTATTCCATTATTATCTTTTTTTTTCTTTTAACTTCTGTACCATTGGTAGTAATTCCCCTCTTTCATTTCTGATTTTAGTAATTTGAGTCTTACTTTTTTTCTTGGTCAGTCTAGCAAAAGATTATCAACTTTGATGATCTTCTAAAAAATCAACTTTTGGTTTTGCTGATTTCTCTATTGTTTTTCTATTCTCTTTTTTATCTCCATTGTAATCTTTATTATTTCCTTTCTTCTGCTTGCATTAAGTTTAGTTTGCTCTTCCTTTCCAGTTTCTTACGTTTTTTTTTTAATAACAGGTTATTCATATGAACTTTTTCTTTTTTCCTAATATAGGTGCTTGCAGCTTTAAATTTCTCTCTGAGCACTGTTTTAGCTGCATCCCATAAATTTTAGTATGTTGTGTTTTTTGTTTTCATTTATCTCAAAGTATTTTCTAATTTCCCTTATGATTTCTTCTTTGACTCATTGACTATTTAGTACTGTGTTGTTTAATTTCCACATATTTATGAATTTCCCAAATTTACTTCTGTTATTAATTTTTAGTTTTATTCCATTGCAGTTAGAGAAGACAATATGTATGATTTCAATCCTTTAAAATTTATTGAGACTTGTGTTATGGTTTAATATATGTCTTTCCTGGGAAATGTTCCATGTGAACTTGAAAAGAATGTTAATTACCTCTTTAAAGTCCCATCTCCAAATATAGTCACATTCTGAGGTAATGGAGGTTAGGGCATATGAATTTTCAGAGGACACAACTTAAGGTTAACACTATATAATTAATCTGATACGTCCATAGCACCTGACACATGACATGTATGACTACACACTCATGCGTGTACTAGAACAGTGTGGGAGTTAACGACCACAGTGTTAGGAGTGGAATCACTTGGCAGCTAAGTAAGTCCTTTCCTGGCCAAATTTTATGAAACACAACGGCCCACATTCATCTTACCACTAGAGGGCAGTGAGTGCTCACTAACGCAGAGCCCAGGACCATGGGGAGGCAGCATTCTCAGCCGCGCCCTGAGTCAAATGAAGACTGGATGTTTCTGAGTTTCTTTTCTCTTGCTTTGTGCCATGCTAATGTGACCAAAAGTCACTGCAGACCCAGCATCACTAGGACTGGTCTGTGCTCCTCTCGTGTCCTCAGTAAGGGGAGAGAACCATCTGTCCCCAGATCACCTTGGGTACACATGCCCTGCAGGACTGTCACCGTGTCCTAGAGCTAGATGGTAGGTACCTGAGACTTGGGACAAATTCTAGAAAGACTCAGAGAAGGCAGTGAATTCAAGCGGTGGGGTTACTGACTATCAAGCCCCAGCAATCAGACAGGAAAGGGGGGCCTGGCCTCTGTTATCTCTTGACCTTCCTATCCCAGCTCTCCAGCGCCCCCAGCCACCCTTCCCTCTCTGACCAAGGGCTCCCGGAAGCCACTCTCTTTCAATGGCTGCACACTTTCTGCTGTGCCGCCAAGGGTGGCCACTGGGCAGTGGTGACTTTGGGGTTGGGCAGAGCTGCATGTAATCACAGTTTTCTACAAGAGGCCACTTGCCACGCTTTGCTCTCTGGAGCACGCTCCTCCCACAAGAAGAAAATTCCTGCTGGTTTTACACACTCTTATAGGGTCTGGGATTTAGGGCCTCCCCAATGCCCCTGAGCTGGCCTTTGCCTCATAGGCTGGTGGAACCTCTCACTGCAGATGGAGCACTGAGCCCAAGTGAGCACTCAGGTGGCAGGTCGCCATGTCAGAGCACCCGGCAACCACATGTGCTGGGAGCTTGCAGAAAACTATAATAAATGGAACTAAACTAAGCAAAAATGACTTGGGATTACTGCCAATCTTCTTCCAAGTTTAAAAAAAAAACATCTAAAATGTTAACATTTACAAAGGTAGGAGCCTTTTAAACTTCTAAAAGCACCCCTCCTTGTTCACCACAGCCCAAGGGGAAAGCAACCCAGTGTCCACCGATGGATGAGAGGAGAAACAAAATGTGGTCTCTACTGCAATGGACCATTCTCAGTCTTACAAAGGAAGGAAATCCTGACAAATGCTACAATGTGGATAAACCTTGAGGACATTAGGCTAAGTGAAATATTAGTCACAATAAGACAAATACTGCCTGACTCCACTCACATGAGGTGTATCTAGAGTTTTTCAATTCAGAGACATAATAGTGGTTGCCAGGGACCCAGACAGGGGGAAATAGGGATTTATTGTTTAATGGGAACAAAGTTTCAGTTGGGAAAGATGAAAAAGTTCTAGAGATGGATGATGGTGATGGTTGCACAACATTGTGAATGTACTTTATGCTGATATGGGCTCTGCTCTGGACCAAATGTGAAACCCCAGCCTTGAGCCCACTGTACCAGCTGGAGTCCTGCTCTACCCCTGGGTCTGGCAGAGTCCTGAGGGGGTGGTGGGCTTCGGGGGGTAGAGGAGGAAGGCCCCTCTTTGCAGAGCCCACACTTCGCAAACGCCTTTGCTGGGCCGCTGCATACAACTCTTGACCATTAGTCTGTACGTACATCCATCCCTGTCTGAGAAACTTTTAGCTGGGTCCATGATTCCCTAAGAGCCCCATGGAGAGAGAGTTCAGGGCATCCATGAACTTGGATGGAAAAAAAATGAGTCTATTTTCACTAACCTCTAACTAAGATTTAGAATCCATCTATAAATGTAGGTGACTGATGATGGTTTTAGCGGGTCCATAGGGCTCACCAAGCTACTTAAGAGGTCCATGATACCCTAAAGAGGTTAAGGACTGCTATGTCTTCAAGCATTTGCAGGGAACCAGGAGGTTGGAAAAGGAGTGATCCTCCCGAGACACCAGGTCAGGGGCTGTACACGTTCTCGCAGTGTGTCCAGTAGGGTGGCAAACCCCAGGGAGAGTGTTCCAGGGTGAGGAGCCCCGTCCTCTTGTAAATGCACCCCTGCTCAGGCCATGGGGAGAAGAAGAGGAAGCCCAGGTGTGGGGAATGGGAGCAGGTGTAATGGCTCATCTGCATTAAATTTGATTACAAGGGTGACTTTTCCAGGAACGGGGTTAGGAGTTGCCCTCACCAATGGGAACATTCCTGGCTATTTTCAGCACGCCCAGTGGCCACATGGAGCCTCCCCTCTGAAACTCTGGCTGAGACTGAGCTTACAGGAGGGGGACTGATGCAAAGAGACAGGAAGGCAGAGAAGAGTTACTGCCCCTCTGAGGCCAGTTCTCCTGAACATCCCCAGAGGGTCATGGCAAGACCCCAGCATGCTCTCCACCTGTCAGGGTCTTGGAGGCTCCAGGCCCCTACATGCACTGTATCTTTACAAGGTAAATGGATGTGGATGCCAGACTGCAGCCTTCCCTTCAAGATCTTCGTCTGCTGTTCCGCATGTCACCTGGCCTGGTGAGGACAGAAGCATCCACGCCCTCCTTGGGAGGTGAGTCCACCAAGCCCAGGCCAGTGGGTGTGATGTCCATGCTCCTGGATGTGGGTCTGGGGTGCAAAAGGCTAAGTGCAGCAGGGGAGCAGGAGTGCAGCAGCGCCCTGCGAATGCTGACTGGGGCCCCCACCTACACACCTGGAAGTTCTCAGGTGTTGGGGACCTGTTGGCATAGTCCTGGCCGGCCATATGTGCGGCCCGAGTGCCAGGCCAGGCTCTGAGGGTGGGCACCTGCTGCTGCCTCCACACACTGCTTTCTCATTTGGCCATGGATCAGGGACCTCTATCTCTACTTTGTGGGTGAAGACCCAAAGTGCTGTCTGGTATTCCTAAACACAAAAAGACTGAGATGAGCCTTAGGGAGAAAATACATGTGTTAGATGAGCTTCATTCAAGCCTAAGTTAGCGCTGCTGGCTCTTAATTCAATATCAAAGAATCAACGACATATATTCAATATGGTATCTTTAAACAGAAACACACATAGGTTATGTACTAATCAATGAATGAAAATGTTGTGACCAGAGTTAACAGGAGGCTACCCCATACTTCCCCTGGGAGCGACGGTTCAGTTTTCTCGAGTTAAAAAGTTTGGACAAGACACTCCCAAAGAATACGCCTAACTGTGCCCCGCATCTCGGAGAACAAACGCACATGACGTTGAATTCCTGGAGCACTGTGGCCACACTCCCTGAGCCCAGCACTCTGCCCTGCCCTCTGGCCTCCCAGGTGACAGGTGATGCTGCAGGGAGCTCCAGCATGCCAGCCAAGGAGGGACTCAACATCTTTCTCCTTCTCTGAGGATTAAAAGACAATCCCCAAAGCAAAAGCAGGGCATTGCTGACGACTGAAACACCACAAACAAGGATGGCATTCTAATGTGAAAAACGCTCCTTCCAGAGGAATGGAACTTTCCACACAGTTCGGAGAGCATGTTAGCGTTGACTCCGGGACAGGTGGCAGGTGGAGCTGCCTAGAGCCATCTTATGAAGTCTGGGGGTGCGGACACACACAAGGGCCATACTGGGGGTGTCTGGGCTTCTTTTCAATGGAGGGCCTAGGCACCCATGGATGACTGTTTCTGGGAGGTTACAGAGGGATTCAAATGCTGAGTCCCCCAAAACTATTCAACCAGCCCTCTGTTTCTGAGGTCACTATCCTCTGATTCAGAATTCCCATCTCCACAGGCCTCTGGAACCAGGAAGGGAGGCCCCCTTTGCTAGCTCTCAGGTAATGTTAGGGCGAAGGGCTGGATTGGGGGTCAGTCCCTGCCCCCCTCAAGTTACCTGGACAGCTCTATCTGGGAGTTGCCAGGGTAGGGAGGGGACGCCACTGCACCCCTCCCTGGCTCTGGCATCTCACTTCCTTTCCTTGCCTAAATTCTCCTACTGTCTGAATTCCCCCCAGGCTGCAAGATTCTCACACATTTAACAGCCAATGAGCACATGAAAGCACTTCACTTCCACGTAAGATGTAAGATGTTCTCAGTCCCCATCCCCTGACGTGGCATTCAAGGTAGTGCCTCAGGCCCGCTATGCTATGTTATCTCTGCCTCTAGTTGCATGTTTCTGTGTAACAAATGCTTACTCATGATCAGATACACAGCCCAGTGCTCACAGCAGGCCAGCTCCTCGCTGAACTCTATCACAGAGGCACCCACAAGTGCACAGAGAGGCGTTCGATCAGAGGTAGATGCCCGGCCACCCACTGCTAGGCTGGAAAATGCCGAGTGGACCGCCATGCTGCCATCCTGCCAACACCCCGAGCTGGTCTCAGGGCCACTCAAGGCGGTTTGCAACATGAAAGAGTGGTAACGGGGCCATATGCCATCACCCTCAGGAACCCTGGGCAGAGGCAGGCAGGCAGCCCAGTGGCGGGAACAAGTACACGAAACAAGAACGGCATTGAACTTGACAAAGATCTCGGTGATAAAAAGGCAACTGGAACAATGGGGGGAAAGCCAGAACCAGGGGTGCAAGAATAATCTGTCAGAGCTCTTACCCAGTGCTTTCCTGAAGGGAAAAAGAAATGCAATAAAAACAAACTCTATTTCATGGTGGCAACAATGAAACAATCTTGCTTCTTGAGCTCCATTTTATTGGCCTCCAGAGATTCTGTGTTTCTCAAGATTAGCCTTCCCTTGGGAAACGGGGTGGGGGGGGGTT
>NW_017732044.1:106217-154032 GCF_001890085.2 Hipposideros armiger | reverse complement strand
GTGAACCTGTGTTCCAGTCCCTCTCAAATGGGAGAAAACACTTAAAGGTATCTTTGAATTCCAGCAAGACAAAACAGGAACGGCCCCAAGCTGAGCTTCCGTCTGAAGCATCGCAAGAGCTCCTTCTGCCCGCCCCCCTGGGCCACCGCGGGGCAGCCACATCTTAGGCCAGCAGACCCTCCAGCTGGGCCAGCAGGACAAATGCTGATTTTTGTGCCTGATTAGTAATTGTATTCCAGAGCTGTTTTGAGCTGAAATAATATACAAGAGTTTCCCTAGAGAAAATATACACGTTCATTTTTTGGAACCACTTAACACAATCCCGTACCAAATAAACGGACATTTGGAACAACATAACACATTTCTTAACTTGGAAGAACTGCTGGTACAAATTGATGTCATCACAATAGAGATTAATGTGCCCTTTTTATGAGCTTCACAGGCCACAGGTGAATGGTGAGCCATTGTTATTCAACTAGTTGGTATTATTTTTACATAAATCAAGGTAACGCCTAACGACGGCTGTCTCTAAATCAATTCACCTTTTCCTATTTGGAACACAAAGTTGGGCTGTTGCCAAGAGCGCTGGGAAACAGAGGGCTACAAGTGGCATTTTAATAAGGAATGTACCCATTTACAACAGGATGCTAGGCTCAGGGCTCACAACCACTTGCCAATATTACAAGTATGTCTTGGGATTCTTATTAACACTGACATGACATACTGCTGCTGGTGTTAATAAGTGACTCATGCTGTACTATTAAGAGAAGGAAGGGTGGACTGAGGCGGTTATGTCACCTCCCTCCTGTAACAAAGTACCACAGCCTGGGATGGGGTGGGGGCGGTGCTTAAACAAAAGAAATTTTCTTTCTTTCAGTTTTGAAAACTGAAAGTTGGAGGTCAAGGTGTCAGGAGGGGATGGTTTCTTCTGGGGTCTCTTTCCTTGGCTTGTAGAAGGCCATTATCTCTCTGTGTCCTCACATGATCCTCCCTCTGCTTGTCTGTGATCTAATTGTGTGTGTCCTTATAAGAACACCAGTTAGACTGGATTAGGGTCCACCCTAAAGGTCTCATTTTAACTTAATCACCTCTTTAAATACACCCATCTCCAAATACAGTCATAATCTGAGGTACTGGGGTTTGGGGCTTCAACATATGAATTTTGGGAAGGACACAATTCAGCCCATAATGGGGGTGGAGCACAGAAAAGTTTTGGCATCTTTTTGCTGTTGTCGAAGGAACTGGAAAAGAAAAAAGGAAAAAGAAAGGAATAGACAATACCTGATTCCCTGTGGTTCTTTCCACTCAGCACAGCCATGTGGCCTGACTCAGATAACAGAGAGAGGGGGCCTGGGAGAGGGAGGTCTGCCTCTAAGATACCCTCCCATAGAACTCTTCTAATGCTGGCCAAATGAGCTGTGTGCGGAGCTTTGAGTGGTTTTGCATTTGTGTCATTTCTTGCTGAGACAGAGGAGGTGGCCCGAAGTTGGAGGCCAGCTGTGTGTGTGTGTGTGTGTGTGTGTGTGTGTGTGTGTTTGGGGGGGAGATCTTTCTGTAAGCAGCAAAGGCAGCAGCACGCTCCCCCCACCCCACTCCCATGCTACCCAGAGCTCTGAACCCAGAAAGAGCACAGGCTCCAAGTGCCCTCTGAGTGCTGAGCAAGGATGGTCAGCAACCTCAAGAGATGTCCTCATTGAGTAGTCAAAACTTTTTTATTTTACTCTTAGTAAACCAATAATAGTTACTCTTTCAAGGAGCTTTGCTCTTTTTGGATTTGACACTAGGATCTAGCTCTCTGCACTGCCCACATGGACCCCAAAGGAAGACATCTAGGACCAGCTGCCTACCCCATGCTTGAGTCCCTCTCTCTCTTTCAGATGAGGATATCGACTTTGATAAATCTCAGAAACAACACTCACTTTGGCATGAAGAACTTTCATGCATTCCATGTCTAAGAGCTTCAGACATGAGGGAAATCAAGAAAAGTTGATCAAATGTGATGAGAGCATGCCTCAGCTCCGCAATGTGTTACCAGAAGTAAGAGGACTTCCTACAGAGTTTTGGGCCCCACGGGCACATATTTAACAGAAATCAACCCATGGTGGACTACATCAAACTTTAAAACTTTTGTTCATCAGAGGACGCATTTAACAAAGTTAAAATGTAATCTATGGAATTAGAAAATATTTGCAAATCATATATCTGATAAGGGGTTAGTATTCAGAATATATAAAGAACTCCTATAACTCAACAACAAAAATCAAACAGCCCAATTGAAAAATGGACAAAAGACTTGAATAAACGTTCCTCCAAAGATGATATAGAAATGACCAATAAGCACATGAAAAGATGCTCAACATCACTAATTACCAGGGAAATGCAAATCAAAACCCAATATCCCTTAGGATGCCTACTATCAAAAAACAGAAAACAAGTGTTGGTGAAGATGTGGAGAAACTGGACCCCTTGTGCATTGTTGGTAGGAATGTTAAATGGGTGCCATTACTATGAAAAACAGTAGTATGTTGACTCCTCAAAAAATTAAAAAATAGAATCACCATGTACTCCAGCAATCCCACCCAACAAATTGAAAGCAGGGTCATCAAGAGATTTTTTTTTTTAAGATTTTTTATTGGGGAATTGAGGGGATGGGAACAGTGCTGGGGAATTGGGGGAAGGGGAACAGACAAGTTGCTGTCCTTTTGTTCTTCAGTCTAGTTGTGGAGGACGTTGCTTCACTGGCCCAAGTTGGCACCATCATTGCGCTCTTCCCGGGTGAGGCAGATCAGTCGCCAGCTTCTGGACGGCTGCTCACTGCGGCTGCTGGCCGCTCACGCTGGCTGCTGGCTACACATGGTAGCCCATGGCAGCCCACCTGCCACAAGGGCTGCAGCCTACGCCATCGCCGGCGACTCACGGCAGCCCAGCTCCAGGTTGAGCTGTTGTTCAGCATCTTAGCTGTAGAGGGCGTGTTACTGGCCCTCATATGTGGGATTCGAACAGGGGCCTCTGGCATCCCAAGCCAGTTCTTAACCAACGTGCCACTTGGCCGGCCCAAGAGATATTTTTACACCCGTGCTCATAGCAGCATTATTCACAACAGCCAAAAGATGAAAACAACCTAACTTTCCATCGATGAATAAGCAAAATGTGGTGTATGCAAGCAATAGAATATTATTTGGCCTCAAATAGGAATGAAATTCAGATACATACTACAACATGGATAAACCTTGAAGACATTATGCTAAGTGAAATAATCTAGTCAGAAAAGGACAAATACTGTATGATTCCATTCATATGAAGTTCCGAGAGTCATCAAATTCACAGGGAATAGAATGGTGGGTCCAAGAGGCCGGGGGAGCAGGGATTGGAGAGTTTTTATTTAATTGAACAGAGTTTCAGTTCTACAAGATAAAAAGGTTCTGGAGGTCTGTTTCACAATAATGTAAGTATCCGTAACACCACTGAACTATACACTTAACAATTATTAAGGTGATAAATTTTATTATATTTTTTTGCCACACACACACACACACACACACACACACACACACACAAATCAAACCACAGCGATCAAACCCCCACCCATTCCAATGCCTACATGGCATCTGAACAGTATCTGAAAGAGCAACACAGCTCCTTCCTCCTTTCCTTTTAGGTAAAATGACCATACCAGTTTCTCCCAAATGCTATCATACTTCTCCAGAGATGCAGACAAAGTTGACAAAAGCATTCATTCCAAAGACCACTACGACTGAGGTGGCCATCTAACACTTTGAGAATGACTACCTTGCAATGGAAGCTTATGGTGTAATTAGGCATTCCTGCTACCACAAAGCCAAGCAGTGCCCCACATCCAGCACATTAACTCTCTCACCCACATCCTCCCCAGCCACCATGGGTTGTCCAGGATATGGCGCCAGTTTGGGCTGTACTCGCCATGAAGATGCTGCTAATGCTGCCTGCCACGTTTGAAAGGATGGTCCTGGGGCTGCGGTGGGAGGAGAGACAAGCCTCTGGCACCAACCGCCTCTGTCCCAGCACACAGAACTGGGAAGACAAAAGAGGGCAACAATAACAAGAATTATATGTAAGCAAACATCTAGGTAAAACGCAAACACTAATTTCCTGGGCTGAACACACACCCCGCTCTTGTTAAATGACAATAGCCGACAACATGTGAGAAGATACTGCTGTCCGACTTTATGAAAGAGCCTTGCATCCACATATGTGGGTCAAAAGATAACTTCACTCTGAGTGAAACTAAAGAGAGAGGGACACAATGAAAGAGATAGAGAGAGGGACACAATTTTTTTTAAAGGTACAAAAAGCTTTGACCAGGGGCAGGGCCAGGACACCCTCCTGTTGTCCACTCTGTGCCCAGAGGGCTGGTGACCCAGCTCTAGAGTTTCTGCTGGAGCCGCTCGGGCTGTAACTGGAGATGGGCCATTCAGGTATGTGAGCTACTGAATTTCTTTTTTTTTTTTTTTTTTGCTATCCTACATTATTTTCCCTTATAAAAAGGGAAAAAATATGATGAAAATAATTGTAAAAGATACCACAAAGGGCCGGCCGAGTGGTGCGATGGTTAAGAACTGGCTTGGGACGCCAGAGGGCCCCGGTTCGGATATGAGGGCCAGTGACACTGCCCTCTACAGCTAAGATGCTGAACAACAGCTCAACCTGGAGCTGGGCTACCGTGAGTTGCCGGCGACAGCGTAGGGAAAAAAAAAAGAAAAAAAGATACCACAAAGGAGAAATAAAAATATGCCTACTTCTTTTAGATCCAGGTTTTGAACATTTTCTTTTTCTGGGAAAATTGTCCATTTCAATTTTGAAATGTTCAAATATATTAGCATATCCATTTTGTGTGTAGCATTCTTTTATTATTTTAAAATTTCTGCTGTATCACACCTGTCATCTCCCCTACTTTTCACCATGGTAGTGAAGATCCTAGGACATGTCGAATGTCAACTAAAGAGTGTGAGAGTCAGAAGGGGACAGATAGGTAGACTCGTGTGGCAGGTCATGGCTGAGCAAAAGATCACCCAAGATCAATATTTAAAACTCAGCTGCATTCAGACTCACTCGCACAACGATTAGGAAACGTAAGTTAAAAAATATCCTTTAGCAATGCAACCCATTTTAAAGGTACTTAGAGATAAATCTCAAAAATGGTATATAAGGCCTTTACAAATAAAATAGAAAAATTTCACTTGAAACATAAAGACTCTAATAACATTAGAAAACAGCAAGACTCCATATTATAATCATGTCATTTCTGCACAAATTACTCTCTAAGTTCAAAGCAACTGCCATCAACGACTTGGTAAGATGTTTGGTGGAACTTCTGATTCCAAAACATGCGGTGAAAGAGCAAGTAGCTGAGAAGAGCCCGGCCTATTCTGAAGAGCAAGGTGGGGAATCCCCACCACCATCTAGATATAAAGATGGGTCAGGAAGCTGAAATAATGACGGCGGTCCTGGCACAGGGTAGACAAGCAGTGCAATGATTTAGAAGAGCCCATAACCAGGTCCGAGAAAACATGGGAATGTGGCAAGTGGCCACATGGCACTACTGTCAGTAGGGGAGAGAAGGGATTTTCAACTCATGTTGGGACATGTAGGTTATCCACACGGGGGAAAAAAAACAGAATCTCTATGTCACACTTTACCTCCAAACACCTAAAGATAAAACCCGCCACCCTTCAGAAGAAAATCCAGAAGACTATCTTTATGACTTTGGGTATGGAATATCACTTGTTAATTAAAACACCGGAAGTACCAAGCAGGTTAATGAAGAAGTCTATCCTCAAATGTAAAACTTCTAGGTATTAAAAGATACTATAGTGAAAATATAGGCCACAGACTGGGGGAAAATATTTGCAGGGGACAGAGCCAGAAAAGCATTAGGATTCAACACAGTCAAAGAATCCTTACACATGAGTAAGGAAAAGGCCAACAGCTCAACAGAAAAAGGGAGACTAGGAACTGGCAATTCACAAATTGAAACAGAATGGCCAACAAATACAGGGAACCACAGGTCTCACACCTCCCAGTGGCAAATGACCTGGAGCAGCTGTGGTAGAAAGAAATGTGACTACAGGGTGAGTCCATGATTAAATACATACTCTCCAAAAATCCTGTGCCTGCGTGACAGTGGTGAGTAGCTTTGACATACGAGGTCTCACAAGTTTGCGAACCTGTTGCAACGATGTTGCTAACCTTTTTTGATATCAGAGGGATTATTCATTATGAATTTGTACCAACTGGACAAACAGTTAATCAAGTTTACTATTTGGAAGTGCTGAAAAGGCTGGGTGAAAAAGTCAGACGAAGATGACCTGAACTTTTTGCCAACAATTCATGGCTCTTGCATCATGACAATGCACCAGATCACATGGCACTGTCTGTGAGGGAGTTTTTAGCCAGTAAACAAATAACTGTTTACAAATAATTTTTTTAAACAATTTGTAAAAAAAATAACAAATAATTGGAACACCCTCCCTACTCACCTGATCTGGCCTCCAATTACTTCTTTCTTGACCTGAAGATAAAGAAAATATTGAAAGGAAGACATTTTGATGACATTCAGAACATCAAGGGTAATACAACAACAGCTCTGATAGCCATTCTAGAAAGAGTTCCAAAATTGCTTTGAAGCATGGACTAGGCGCTGGGATCAGTGCAGAGCTTCTCAAGGGGAGTACTTCGAAGGTGACGGTAATGATATTCAGCAATGAGGTATTTAGCACTTTTTCTAGAATGAGTTCGCAAACTTAATTGTCTGACCTCATACGAGTAGAAAGCTGGAGTCCTCCAATGGTTCACCAATAGGGAAATGAGTGAACATACAGGTTGCCCAGCCCAACCCAGGAGTGAAATTCCTGTTGTTAAAAAACAAAATTCAACTGAGTAAATTTTAAAAATCTTACTGGCTTTATTCATCTGTTCATGAATCAGACAGCATCCAATCTAGCAAACAGAAAGGAGCTCTGAGGAGCTGTAAAACATAAAAGACTTTTATAGGCAGAAGGGAGCAGAAACAAGGAAGTTATACTAGGCAAAAAAAGCAAGTTGGTTATTGCAAGGTCACTTTCCTTTAGGAGATGGCAGGGGTCCAACAGGCAGTTACCTAACTAGTGCTGATCAAATGATTCCTGACTGGCTGGTTTGATTCTATTTCTGGGAGAGCTGACACTGTAATTAAGTCTCGGTTTGGTGACGTGGACTTAGCATAAGCGACTCCACTTTTGGCCTGCTGTCTTGTTTTCGTTTTTGTTTTTGTTTTTTAAGATTTTATTGGGGAATTGGGGGAGGGAACAGCATTGGGGAATCGGGGAAGGGGAACAGACAAGTTGTTGTCCTTTTGTTCTTCAGTCTAGTTGTGGAGGATGTAGCTTCACTGGCCCATGTTGGTATTGTGATCATTGCGCTCTTCCCAGCTGAGGTAGATCGGTCGCTGGCCACTGGACGGCCGCTCACAGCGGCTCTTGGCAGCTCATGTCGGTTCATGCCAGCTGCCAGCCGCTCACGCTGGCTGCCGGCCACTCACGGTAGCTTACAGCAGCCCACTGCAGCCTCACTGCAGCCTACCCCGTTGCTGGCGACTCACGGCAGCCCAGCTCTGGGTCGAGCTGTTGTTCACCATCTTAGCTATAGAGGGCGCAGTGTCACTGGCCCATGTGGGATCCAAACCGGTGGCCCTGCTGCTCAGAGCTCACACTCCCAAGCCAACTCTTAACCAACGTGCCACTCAGCTGGTCCCTGCTGTCTTGTTTTTAATACTGTTGTTGTACTCTGTGCAGAATGGGCCCCACGATGTGCCCTGGAAGCAGCGAAGCTGGCAGCTCCATAGCCACATGCAAATGAACTAGAATGACACACGTCAACAGTGAACACAATGGGCTCACACACTGTGGATGAGGAAAGGGAGTTGCAGAAAAATAGATGGGGATACATGTAGGTGTAGACACAGTTATATAGTGTGCTACTAGAGACAGTGGTATGTATCACTTAAGGGTATGAACTATGTAACAAAAGTACAAACACAAACAGAATGTTAACATCAAATTCAGGATGGATTGTATCACTTCGGAGTTCTGGAATATAGACTCTGTAATAGTTTACTTAAGCTGGGTGGTGAACACAGGACGTTTGTGATATAAGCTCTTTGTCTTTTTGTGGTTTTGGTTTGAACTACCACTTCATAAAAAATATATATATTAAAAAAAAATACAGCCATGAGTGTGTGCCCTCAACTTTACACTTAAACATGACCCTCGATTATCAGGGTGTGTTGAGGGAGGGCACAAGAGGCAGAGGGTGCTCAGGGAAGGTGGGAAGGCCAGGTGAAGGCCTTGGAGGCAAGTCATGGGAGAAGGAGTCCAGGATGGAGAGAGGAGGCCTGGCACAAGAGTCCTGCAAGGAGACGGGCTTAAGGACAGAAAGCCAGGCAGAAGACATGAGGGCAAAAGAGAAGCTCAAAAGCTGACCCACTGCTGGGCCATCAGCACAGCGCCCGAGGACAGCAGGCCCCGAGGTCCTGCCATTCCCCCGGGGCCAAGACCCCCACCTTTCCCAGGGCTACCTCTTACCCCCTGAGTCCACTTTCTCCAGATTGGCAGGTTTAGGTCAGACCTCTCAAGACCCTGAGGACACTTGGACTTCACTCCCGCTGCCTCCTCTGGGATAAGGCAGGGGGTTGGGAACCAAACCTCACAACCCGATATGCTAGTGTCTGTTTCTGTCTGGTCACCCATTTCTGAAGTTGGAGGCCCATAATGTCACTCTGTACGGGTTGCTGCAGGTAACATTTTGGAAACGTTATGTTCATTTTGCTAGATATTAGGAAAGAAATTCTATGCTGCTTTGTGCCATCTTAACCTGGAAGTCATCTTTTTTTTTCCCCCTTTATGTACAGGTAATTCCTGGCCTTCCACATCCTACCTTCATACGTTAAGTGGTGTGTCGTCGCCGGGGTTTTCCGGGGGGGGGTGGTTCAGTGATGAGATGCCCAATGTCAAAAAGGCACACAGAGCCGACATGAGGAGGAACCAGCGTCTTTAATTAGCAATAGCAACCTTATATAATGGTTTGGGGGAGGAGAGTGCAGGGGAGTGCACATGCTCCCTCCTGCAAGTGCAAGTCATGCTTACTTAAGGGCTTATGGAACCAGAGTCGATGTGCCTGCGCAGTAGGCTCCGGGGTCAAGGCTCGTACCTCGGCCTGCACATATCTGGACATACCCGGGTCTGTGTTCCGGGCTTCCGCACGTGTCCCTGAATGTGCCCAGACTCTGTCTGTCCACCTCCTGCAGGGTGGCGGTTCGGGACTCGACCATAAGAACGTGTCCCTGTGCACAAAGGCCTCAACAACAATACATAAAGCAACAGAGGACCACGAGGCTGACGGCGATACCTGCCAAGATAAGGCCTGCCCATCGCCACGAGGGGCCCAGGGAGTCCCACCAACGCATAAGGGAGTGGGTCATCCTGCAGAGCTTGGGTTGCCGAAGCCTCGGTGTCTATTTCCTGTAAGGCTTCCTGTACCTTTTGTTGGTGTCCGGGATGTAGACACAGCATTCAACGTGCAGGAGGGCACATGTCCCGCCCTGCACAGCAGTTAACCGGTCTAGGGCCATCCTGTTCTGCAGTACCACCTTTCTCATTGGGGTTGTTTTATCAAGGAGCAGGGCTAAAGATGCTTGCATGACATTCAGGGCGTTTGCGATGTGTTGGGCAAGGGCTTCCACCTGTAGCTCTACGTCTATCACTCCACTCCCTGGCAACAAGATGGCTAAGGGGTAAAGCCACCAGACCACCCGCTTTTCCTGGTGCCAACAATGGTAAACTGGGTCCCAACTGCTGGCCTTTGGGGTAATGTGGGCAGGAGGCAGCCGTGAATAAAGGGTCACCCCCAAGTGCAGTGGCCTGTCCATCGGGCCGGCAGATATGGCCAGCTGTAGTGAACACAAACCCAGATAGCATCACCTGGCAAGAAATCAGTGGGGCCCGTCCCCACTATATGTCGTTCATCCCACCAGCGGGTAGGGTTCGTTACAACAGTAATGTTGAGGCAGAACTCCTCAGGTAACCAACCTACCGTACGGTTTGGAACCATGGGGTTTCGCTGTTCGACACACAGATGAGTGCGGTGAGACAAGGTTACATGAATTCCCACCAAACACCCCCAGTCATTGTCCACAGCCTTGCCAAGGAGAGGGGGGTTGTTGTGGCGCTGCCTTCACAAGAGGGCTTCAACAGTGCAGTGGTGAGTGTTCCCCTCTGAACTATTCCAGTCCCAGCGCTGGAGATCTATCCAATTGGTACCGGTGGCAGGGGCGACTCGCCAAGGCAGTCCTTCAGTGGTCTCCGTTGGCAGCTCTGTGCACACCCAGCAGTGTAAGGCGTTATGCACCCGGGCAAAGGTGTGTGCCCAGGATAGAACACTGTTTCCTGTAGCTAACCTGGGCGATATGACAGAGCGGATAAAAAGACCATCACGGGTAAGTCACGGCCTACCAGCAAAATGCAGGCTATGTGCTCATCCTGTGATGGCACTGTAGCCAATATGGGAACAGCTCCTGGTCGGTGGTACCACACCTGTGCTCCGTGGGTCGTTGGTAGGGGGCCAGGGGTTAGGTCTACCATGTACAGGGGTATGGGCCAAAGGCATAGCATGGGGATCCCTCTTAAGAGGGACCCACTTGCCTTGGCTGGTAAAGTCACTTGCACCGTAAAGGGTCAGTGCCCAAGCCAGGGTGTGACCTCCAGGCCCTTCTCTAGACCCTGTTCCCAGGGCTCAAACAGAACAACCCAGGGTTCTTGGATGACCTAAGCCTGCCAAGGCCAGGTCCATTCCTGCGTCCGACAGGGGGCCACTGTGGATGGAGCAGGTAGGATTACCATCCCCACCTTTAGCCTGGGCTGTAACTCTGGGTCCCTGGTCCCCATGAACTGTAGGAGTCGCGGGAGCCCCTCAGTTACCTTATCCAAGGGGGCCTTACCAGCCTTCCGTGGCTGCTCGTTCAACAGGCGAACAGCTACCGATACCTGGTTTTTCCAGTGTTTCCACCAGGGGCCAAAACCCTTAACTTGTCCTTCAGCAACCCGTTAAAGCGTTCAACCATACTGGCAGCCTGAGGCCGGTATGAAATGTGTAGTTGCCATTGGACATCATTGTCCTTCGCCCAGTTTTGAATCTGTGAACCTGTAAAGTGGGTGCCTCGATCACTGGCAATGAGCAGGGGTTGACTGTAGGTGGCTGACAGGTGCTCCAATGCTAAGAGCATGTGTCGTTGGTCCACCTGGGCCACAGGGTAAGCAAAGCCCAGTCCGGAGGCAGTGTCTACCACCTTTAGAGCAGAGTGGACTCCCTGGTCTGCAGGGAGCAGTCCAATATAGTCCACCTACCATTCTTGTAGGGGCCGCACCCCCTCGAGGTACGGACCCCATGGAGGTGGGCAGACGCCATCTGTGGGGGCGGTGTTCTGCACACCAAGTACATTGCTGGATAACTTGTTGTGCCTCGGCACTCGTTAGCTGTAAGCCCCAGCGGGTAACCACTATCCCCATAGTCCAGGCACCCACATGACCTAGCTTTTTGTGGAGCCAAGCGTCCATGGCAATGGACCCTGGGGGCGCCGCAAGCAAGTGTACTTGCACTAAGACATCAGCTGCGTCATTGCCAGGCGCCTGCAATGGCCGATGACCTGAGACATGGTATACGGTGGCGGCCGTGCTTAGGTCCCGTCTCCACAGGGCCTCCCAGAGGTCCCTGCCCCATAGCAGGCAGTGGCCAATCAGCCAGTCTTGGACTGCCCATCAGGGCAGCCACAGCGTCAGGCCTTGATACACGGCCCAGCTGTCAGTACAAACATGTACCGGGCCAGATTCTTTGGTCAAAACCATCCAGAACGCCCATAACTCGGCCCATTGGCTAGAGCGTCCAGTACCTGTGTCATACCAAAAGGTGTCAGTGAGGGGTTGTAGGGCTACAGTCGCCCATGTCGGGGGCTGCCCTCGGCAAGACCCATCCGTGTACCAGGCGTCAGCCGGCACTGGGGGCTTGCCCTCCTCAAAGGGGCTAGGAGTCTCCCCCATTTCATGAGGTCCTCTGCTCGCTCAGAGCAGAAAGCAATGGGCCCCAAAAGAGCATGTAGCTCCTGGGTCAGCGGACTTGTGGAGAACTGAGCCCGTTGTTCTAAATAAGCTCCCCATTTCATTAACGTTGGCGTTTGTGCAACACCGGTTTGTGGCCTTGTTGCCCAAGGCCGAAGCCAGCCTTCCACTGGATAGGTCGTTTGCACTGTGACTGGGTACGGGCCTGCAATGCTTTCACAGGCCAACAGGGTGGCGTACACCGCTGCTAATTGCTTTTCCACCAGGGAGTACCGTTCCTCAGCTCCCTCCCAGAGCTGGGATCAAAACCCGATAGGAATCTTCCGTGCATCCTGTTTTTGCCAGAGACCCCAGCCAAACCCAGTCCTCCACATGGACAGTCAGGGGGAACTGCAGGGTTGGATCTACGATCCTTAGGGTCTGGGCCTGTGCTACGGCGCATTTTGTCACCCCAAACGCCTGCTCGGCTTCAGCGGACCAATCCCAGGGCTCACCTTTGCGAACCAACCAGTGCAAGGGTCACATTAGCATCGCCAGATGTGGTATGAAGGTTCTCCAGAACCCCAGTAGCCCCAGGTAAGTTTGTAACTGCCTCACTGTCTCTGGTCGAGGGTATGTTTAAATCTTATCTATAACCGACTCGGGGATTACTTTTGTCTTACCCGACCAAATAACTCCCAAGAGCTTGACAGAGTAGCCAGGGCCCTGGACCTTGTCCTCGTTGATGGCCCACGGCCCACCCCCAACCCGTTAGGGCATCTTGGAGACTGCAGGCGGCAGTTTCCAAATCTGTAAGAGAATCAGAAGTTAACATTATATCATCTATATTGTGAAACAAGCGCACGGTCAGGGGCTTGGTCCAGGAGGCTAAATCCTGCGCTACCAGCCCATGGCACAGCGTTGGACTATGTAGATTGCCTTGTGGCAACACCTGGAAGGTCCATTGTCTGCCCTCCCAGGTGAAGGCGAACTGTTCTTGGCTGGCAGTGTCAATGTCAATGGAGAAAAAGGCGCTGGCCAAGTCTACCACATAGTGGAACCGTCCCAATTCCTGTGAGAGACAGTCCATCAACTCTGTGATGTTTGGAACAGTGGCATGCAGCAGAGGGGTCCCCTTGTTCAGCTCCTGGTAGTCTACAGTCATTCTCCAGGAACCATCTGGTTTCCATACTGGCCAGACTGGGGAGTTGAAGGGGCTATTGGTGGACTGTATGACACCTGCCTCTTCCAACTTCAAAATAGTATGCCCCCTGGGCAAGTGATATTGTCTGATATTAACAACTCAGGTGGCTGGTGGCAGGCGGAGGGGTGCATGCTTAGAATGTCCTCTAAGCACTGTTTTTACCATGCGCACCCGCAAGCGTAATTCCCCCACAGTCATCATGACAGTCAGTCCCCTGAGCACATCCACCCCGAGGATATATTTAGCAATAGGAGACACATAGACCTCATAGGTCCTGGGGGGCAGATGTCCGATGCCCAAGGTGATGGAGACATTATGTACTGTGATGTGTCGGCCACCAATGACCTTCAATAGTGGCCTTTGGGCCCTGAAAATTGTCCAGATTGCCATAAATGAAGGTGCTGTCTGCCCCGGTGTCCACGAGGGCCAGCATCTGCTGCACGTTTCGGGGGGGACCAATATATGGTGAGCTCAATGTTCAGTCTCAGGCCATCTGGGGTGTCAGCCGGGTGCCCTGGCCCATTCCCTAGTCTGGGAGGAAGTCAGCTAGGCGCAACTCCCGGGAGTCCCCTTCTGTTCTTTTGGGGGTAATGTGGTGAACTTCTGCTCAGGCCGCAGCTTCCACCAGAGGGCCAAGAGGACCTTGAGGGGCTGGCATCTAATTTCTCCTGGGCCAGCCCAGCAGCCACCAAGCCAAACCACATTTGCCGGCGGCTCACCTTAATAGGGTCCCCCCCGCCTCGCACTGGCCCTTGGGCATGGCTTTCATAGCCCGGTTCGGGGGATGAGGGTGATTAGTGCCCTTTCCAGCTATAGCCCTCACCTGCACAGTACAGCCTTGCTGGCGGACTTCCATGTCTCTCAGTCTAGCCAAAGCCCCTGTAACCTCGTGGACAGGCCGATCTGTATAAGGAGCCAATAAGGCAGCCATGGTCCCAAAGGTGTCCGGTGGACCATTAGCAAGGATAAGGTCTTTCATATGGGCTGTGAATATCTCTTCATCGGGGCTGTTATACTGTAAGGCAAACATCATCTGCCGCATGTCCATCTCCCGTATGACCAAGTCCAAGTAGGTGGTCCACTTACTCACATGTTCCGGCAAGTCCCCTGCATTGTCCCAGACCGTGCGGGCAGCAGCCATGAGCCAGTTAATTAGGGTCTGATTACCGACTTGGGGGTAGGTCAGGGCACGTTTTGCAAACGCTGCCACAGGAAGGGCACTGTGGTGACGCTGGCCAGCTGCGTCATCTTGGTGAGGCTTAAATCTGTATTGTCCTCCCTGTCATACCACAAGCACAACAACTAAGTGGGGACTGACTCACCCAGGTGCTGCTTGCACTGCTTGGCGAGCTCCCGTAACTCCATGGCCATGTAGTGTAGGAGGTGTGTGGTATAGACTGCCACTGTCCGGCAGCCCCACCCCCAGGATCCAACGGCTCCTTGACTTCCACCCTTTGTCACACCACCGGTTGGGCGTGCCACACCGACCCTGGTGGGCTGCTAGCCCAGGAGGGCACCCCCGACTCGGGGGACCCTTGGAGCATGCGTTCAGCTGCCAGGCATTGCTCCAAGTCCTCTTCCCGGCACTGTAACTGCTGCACCCGGCCCATGTACTCCTGAATGTCACAGCTAGCATGTCTTAAGACTGTTAGGAACATCCAGGCCACTTGGCCGGCCGCCTCTGGTGCGCCAGTGTGACTGACGTTCAGCTCCAACGTCTCTAGGGCATTCTGGACATCTTCCAGTCAGGGGCACACGGTGTCCCAGTCCTCTGGCGGGGTCCAGGCAAGTAAGTACACCGCAACTGGGTACCAGAGGGATGTCGGAGTCCACATCCCTTCCACCTGGGGCGGTTCCTCCAATGGGGCAGAGGGGGCACTCACCTCATCCTGCCGACTACGCCATGTGTCGTTGCCGGGGGCTTGTGGGGGAAGTTTCGGCGGTGAGATACCCAACGTAAAATGCCAAGCAGAGCCGACATGAGGAGGAACCAGCATCTTTAATCATCAATAGCAATCTTATATAATGGTTTTGGGGAGGGGAGCACAGGGGAGTGTGCATGCTCCCTCCTGCAAGTGCAAGTCATGCTTACTTAAGGGCTTATGTAACCAGAGTCGACGTGCCTGCACAGTAGGCTCTGGGGTCAAGGCACCTACCCCGGCCTACACATACCCAGGTCTGTGTTCTGGGCTTCTGCTTGTGTCCCTGAACGTGCCCGGGCCCTGTCATGGTGTCACCCCCAGCCTGTGGCTCCAATCTGGACACTTGTGCATGAGCTCACCTCACGGGGCAACCTCCAATTTTAGTATATGTACTGACAAAGCAAGCACATGAGGCACTCTCAACATCAGCATGGTGGGGGGCCCAGTTAACACCCACTCTGTGAGGTGCCTACACAGTTCAGCGAGGGCTTGAAAACTGGGCTGTGTGGATCAGAGGAGGTGCCTCAGGGCCTGTGGATTTTTGGTGTGGGGATGTCCGGACAAAGAGAGACGCCTTGGCTTGCTCACCCAGAGAAATTTTGCTTGTTTCTCCTATGACGCCCTTGCCAGGAAAGGTTTCATTTAAAGAAAAGTTTTCACTACTAAATATCAAAACAAACCCAAAACCACTGTTTTATTGCGTCTTCCCCTCTCATTTTATGACGGATGGGAAACCACAAAATGAAAAGTGCTGATACTACCAATAAACATAGGGCTCAAATCTTTCACACCCACCAGCCTAAACTGACCATACAGCCCACTGTGAAGCAAAATTCAGAATGAAAGATGTGGTAAGACCCAGAAGTGGGGTACAGGGGCTCCACTAGTGATTGGGTGTGGAAGGCCCCCCACAGAGACTGAGCCTTCCTGCAGTGCTGGTGTCTGCTGGGGCTGTGCAGATGTCATGTCCCTCCTGTCATGCCAACTTTATAATAGTTCCAGGGCAACTTACTCAGAAGCATGTGGGAAATTGGGAAATGGGGAACAGCCCCTGAACAGATCTACCTGGGTGGCAAGTGCCAGGCTATGCCCTTGACCCCATGGAAGCCCCGGGACCATGACAGGCTGACACCCTGCACATGAGGAGGGGCGGGAAGTGGCCAGGGTGAGGCAATGACAGAAGAGAATAAACGCTGGCTTCTGGCAGCTGATTTTTGAAGAAGGAATTACTTTGTTTATTTCTTAAAAGATGCCTAACATTCATGCAAGATGAAAAGAGTTCCGGAGATTGGTTGTACAACAATGCAAATATAATTAGCACTACTGAATTGTACACTTAAAAATAGTCCAAGATGATACAGTTTATGTTATGTATATTTTATCATAATTTAAAGCAGGGGATGGGATGCCTAAGATCTAAAGCAGAGCTCCGAAAAGCCAATTTGTTTTCTGCATTCCATCCCATTTTAGTTTACTTCAGCACATTTTGATTTACTGACCCTCACTATAAAAACAAGATCTCTGAAGAATGCGTGAAGTGGTCACCAGCCATCATCTAGAGGCAAAAGGTAGCCACAGAGCCAGGATGGGAGGCACCAGGGCACAGAAGGGACGCTGTATGTGATGGGGGGAAGGGGGCAGCATGGCTGTGCGAACACACAGCTGGACAGCGAGGGAGGACAAAGTTCACTAGCAAGGCCCACTGCCCCCTCAGATCTCAGCACTGCACAGAGACCCCAGCCCCTCAAGGAGCCAGGCTTGAGTCTGACCTGACATCCTGAAAGGAAAGGAGCCATAAGACCCAGCACAGTCATCACAACCAGTATGAGAAAAGTCAGGTTAGGGAAGAGAATTGAAATAGAAACTTTAGTCTCTTCCTGCCCAAGCCACCGAAAGCCCTGGAATCCCAGCCGTTGAGGCTTGAAAGGACAATTTTGGTTCTGGGCTATGTCATGGCCCCTAGGAGCTCTCTCCGGGGCCAGCAGGTGCCTGTACCCCCACCCCCACCAGAAGCAGTCAGTGCAGGGCTGGCACACCCATCCTTGTGCTGTCCCTGTGCTGTCCGGTGGCTTTCACCTTGGAAATGGCTGCACGCATATTCTCAGCCTCAGCTTGCATCACTGGTAAATCCTGTCCTTAAGGTATGATGTCCTCAGAGGGACTTTCCCCCCAGTCTGAATGCGGCCCCTTCATGGCACTTACATAAATATTTATGTACTGTGTTATCACCCACTCAAGTCTCTCTCTCCCACTATCTGTCCTGCTTGGTTCTATATCCCAAGCACCCGGCAGAAATAATCACTTGTTGAAGGATACGTGAAAAAGCAAAACTCTGAACGAGGAAAAGACTCATGCACGGTCACTCAGCAAATCCAGGCTGAAGGCGAGACCCAGCTCACCCCCAAGGACAGGCCCTCCAGGGCACCAGCCTTGATTTCGGGGACGGCAGCTTTTCAGGAACCTGCCGCTCATAAAAACGGCACCATTTTCAAAGTTGGTCATATTTGGGGAAAAGGTATTGTAAGCATCGCTGACACATCATTGGCTGTGTCCTGGCCCTCTTTTCAGGAACCTTCATCCAACCCTGCCCAGGAAGCACCTGGACTGATATCACCCTCCTGTCATCCAGGGGAGGACGATGCATCCTGTGCTGCAACCTCCAAAAACAAACACAGCACAACCCCGGGAGAGGCCAGGAGCTCGGGCACGGGGACACAGCCCTACGCCAAGAGAAACTCTGCACTCTGCAAACAAAGACCTTCTCTCTCCTGACGACATAACAGCACCTCATTCCCCAGTGGAAAAAGTGGCCCGGACCCCACTGGGCACAGAAGAGGCTGACTCAGCTCCACCAAAACCTGTCACAGTCCCTACTGTGTGGGTCCAGCTACATCAAGTGCAAGGACAGGCACAACTCTTCCATGGTGATGGCAATCTGTTGGCAGCGTGGGTGGGACTGATGGGAAGGGTCGCAAGGGAACTTTCCAGAGTGCTGGAAATGTTCTATCGCTTGATGAGATGTGGGTTTCACAAGGGTGTTCATCTATCAAAACTCCTCTAATGTGAAACAAGATCTGTGCATTTCATTGGATAAAAAGTGTGCCTTATTTAAAGACAAAACAGAGCAAAACTACCCCACACCCATTAGGTGGCTACTATAATTTAAAAACAGAAAATAACAAATGTTGGTGAGGGTGTGGAGAAACGACAACCCTTATGCACTGTTGGTGGGAATGTAAAATGGTACAGCTGCTTCCTGTGGAAAACAGTATGGTGATTCCTCAAAAATTAAAAATAGAACCATCATATGATCTAGCAATCCCATTTCTGGGTATATATCCCAAATAATTGAAAGCAGGGCCTTGAAGAGGTATTTGTACATCCATGTTTGTACCAATATTATTCACAATAGTCAAGATGTGGAAGCAATCTAAGTGTTCATCGACGAGTGAATAAAGAAGCAAAATGTGGGGCCGGCCGAGTGGCGCGATGGTTAAGAACTCGCTTGGGATGCCAGAGGGCCCCGGTTCAGATCCCACATATGAGGGCCAGTGACACTGCCCTCTACAGCTAAGATGCTGAACAACAGCTCAACCTGGAGCTGGGCTGCCGTGAGTCGCCTGCGACGGCGTGGGCTGCAGTCCCTGTGGCAGTGGATTGCCATGGGCTACCGTGTGTGGCCAGCAGCCAGCGTGAGCGGCCAGCAGCCGCAGTGAGCGGCCGTCCAGAAGCCGGCGACTGATCTGCCTCACCAGAGAAGAGCGCAATGATGGTGCCAACTTGGGCCAGTGAAGCAACATCCTCCACAACTAGATTGAAGAACAAAACGACAGCAACTTGTCTGTTCCCCTTTCCCCAATTCCCCAGCACTGTTCCCATCCCCCCAATTCCCCAATAAAAATCTTTAAAAAAAAAAAAAAGAAGCAAAATGTGGCAATAAAATAAGCAATATATATATATATGAATATTATTCAGCTTTAAAAAGGAAATCTTGACACATGCTACAAAGTGAAACCTTGAGGATATTATGCTAAGTGAAAGAAGCCAGTCACACACACACAAAAACCAAATACTATATGATTCCACTTATGTCAAATTCATAGAGACAGAAAGTAGAAGGTGGTTGGCAGGGGCTGGGAAGGAGAAATGGGGAGTTGTTTAATGGGGAAAGAGTTTCATTTTGGGAAGATGAAAAAGTTCTGGAGATGGATGGTGGTGACGGTTGTATAGCAATATGAATGTAATACTTAGGCCACTGAACTATACACTTAAAAATGTTTAAGAAGGTAAATTTTTATGTTATATGTATTTTACCACAATTTTAAAAAATGGGAATAAAAGACAACCACAGTGATGGCAAACAGATGTCTGTGAGCAGTATAGACAGCTAGCTCTGCTGCCAATGAGTGCCCCCTGTGAACCACAGTATTCATGAGTATAAAACACTTTTGAAGAAAATATATTTTAACAGAATAGTGTCCAGGCAGAGGGATGGCAAAGCTTGAGCATTTGACTAGATTTCTGGCCAGGTCCTCTACTAGTGTGCACTTGAATGCATGAAGCCACCATTGCAACTTCTGATAATAACTGGAATTCTCAGTAGACTTTTCTACTGAGGAGATAATTCCACAACAATCTGAGCTCCCTGTAAATTAATAAGTATGCACCATGCTTTTTTATTATAGTCAAGATTTCAGACATTATGAGCTTGAAAAAATGAGTTTCTAGGTTTTCAGAGCTATAGACTAGTAGACCCCAGACTTGTCCCGCCAATTTTATAAAAGTAAGCATTTAATAATTATTTCGTGGTTGACTATAAAATCTCTTTGTCATATGAAAATTGTTATTTGTCTTTTGTACCTCTGGTGCCAAACATAGTACCTAATATACAGTAGGCACTCAGTAAACATATGGGAAAAGGGAAAATGGTCAAGACGGTAAATTCTATGTTATATGTATTTTACCACAATTTTTTTAAAGCTACATAGTGAAGGGGCAGAGGGTCTTTGCAAACCCCACCATGTCCTCATCCTTAATTTTCCCCCAAATGCCACACTGCCCTGGCCCTTCTCTATGAGCCCACTTTCACAGGAAATGCCAGTTGTGGGCTAGAGACCCCATAAGTCAGCGAGGGCCAACCCTAGGCCTGCAGGGCCTTACACAGTCCTTCAATGGCTTCTCAGGTCCTCCTGCCATCTCACGGGGTCACTTCCCAGAGCAAATCTAGAACGTCTACCCATGGAGAAGACAGTGCTGTGAAAAGCTGGGTGCCATTGTCACATGGATGGACTGTTGTCACACACACACACACACACACACACACACACACAGGCTGCCTGCACAGAGATGGGCCAGGGTAGGCAGCTCTCTCTTGGAGTCACTCTGGCGGCATAAGGAGGAGTGTCCCTAATTAGTGGCCCTTTGAGGAACGTTCCATGAGCACTGGATAGAGGCCTGACTGCCTTCCGGGGGCCCACAGCAGACTCCAGTCCTCTTCAAGAAATACGGGTAACCCCAAGAGATCTCAGACCCTGAGCAGCCACAGGTGAAGGACAGTGAGTCACAAGCATGACCACTGCCCTCTCTCTAGGAATCACGCCTGTCACTCCTAGCACTCCGCTTCTGCCACTCTGATTAAGAGCCAAAGGTTTGAGCTGACCATGTGAAATGCTACTACAACTTGAATTTCTGTCATCACAGGAAGGAGGATTCTGTGCCTGGAAAGGACCAGAGAATAAACATGTTCAGCTCTTTGGGCCCCACGGTCTCTAGTTACAGATTGAAAGCAGCCGTAGACAACACGTGAATGAATGTGTGTGACTGTGTCCCAATAAAGCTTTAGTATGGACACTGAAAATGGGATTTTCATATACTTTCCACAGGTCATGAACTCTTTTTCCTTTCATTTTTTTCTAGCCACTTAACAATGCAACAACCATTTTGAGCTCCTGAGCTACTGGGTCAGGCAAGTGGTGGGCTCCGGCCACAGGTGTCCTGCAGGCAGCCCTCACCACCCCCTCCACTCCCCAGGGATCAGCCTAGGGCAAAATATGAAGCCACAATGACATCAGCTGCAGAGGAAGCAAAGTGGATAAACACAGAGACAGCAGGGCCAGGGGGTCAAAGCCCATGCACCCTCTGGTCTGGACCGGCGCCCAGTGCTGACGTTGTCACTCAGAGAGCTGCTCAATCCCTGAGACCTTCACCATCACTCCTCTCCCTCCCAAGGCTGCTCAAAAAATACTTGCAAACCTATTCATATGTCTGCAGACCTGTAGTAGACCTTTGTGCTAGAAAATTAATCCAGAAATGGTCCAAGCTGGTCACTGTTCCCAGAAGGGAAAGCCACACTCAGCACATGCTCTGGGCTTTGATGCAGGTTCACATACAGACAGCATCCCAGCCCTGGTGACACAGGGGCAAGGCCTGAGACACTCCAGCGCCATCCATGGGCACTGGACTCACCTCTGCGCAGCCAGCCCACAACCCTGTTTCCCCTCCTGCCATCCGTGTTCACCTGCGGCAGGTGCAGCAGGACCCCAGGGCCACGCTGTTGTCATGGACTCCCAGCTCTTATGCATACAGCCAAGTGCAGTGGAATCTCCACTCTGACCCTTCTCTGGGTTGGGATCCAGAAACATGCCCTTATACTGAGCTTCTCTGTGCCTGTTTTCTCATCTGCAAAATGGGAATGAAATATGTATGCCCCTCACAGGTCGTTGTAGGGATGGGGACAAAACAGGATAAAAGAAAAGTCCAGCATAGCCTCGGACAGCCCCTCCCCCTCCTCCACCCCAGCTAAGACTGTAGATTAAACTGGCTCCCTGCTGTTTCCATCTAGTAAGGACAGACGAAGGGTGAGTGAACAACAGGAACTGCTTGCAACAGGCTTTAGGACAGTGCTTGATGCACAGGCGCTCAATCAGTGTCAGCTGTGGCCCCTACAAAGCCTGACCTCCGACAGATCCCCTTCCTTAGAATGGAACAGCTGTTCTTAGACAGCTCCATCCAAGCCCAGGTGGGCTCCATTCGGGCCCACTTCCCTGCCTGGCCCACACCAGGAGGACCGTGGGACCAGGCTACCCAGAACTCACCTGGTTCCGGGACGTGCCCACCAAGATGGCCTCTGGGGAGGTGGGGGCCCTGCTGAAGCGCCACTTCCTGGGTATCCAGGAGGGACGCAGCCCTCAGCAGCTCTGAGGGAAGCATGGGTATGGGGAGTTAGTGTGCAATGCGTGCAGCGTTTCTGTTGGGGAAGATAAAAAACTTCTGGAGATAATGGTGGTAATGGCTGCATAATAATGTCAATGTGCTCAGTCCTCTAAGTGTCGGTGCTTTGTGGCGTTGGAATCTTGCTGCGTGTCGGCCTGTGCGCTCGTGCGCCGACATGGCCTCAAACGACTATACGCAACAAACAACCCAAAGCTATGGGGCCTACCCCACCCAACCTGGACAGGGCTATTCCCAGCAGAGCAATTGGCCCTACAGACAGTAGAGTTACAGTGGTTACAGCCAGTCAGCGGACACTTCCAGCTACGGCCAGAGCAGCTATGGCTCCTACGGGCAGACCCAGAACACAGGCTATGGCACTCAGTCAGCTCCCCAGGAATATGGCTCAGCACGTGGATATGGCAGTGGCCAGAGTTCTCAGTTGTCTTACGGGCAGCTGTCTTCCTACCCTTGCTATGGCCAGCAGGCACCTCCTAGCAGTACGTCGGGAAGTTACGGTAGCGGTTCTCAGAGCAGCAACTATGGGCAGCCCCAGAGTGGAGGCTATGGTCCCCAGTCTGGCTATGGTGGCCAACAGCAAGGCTATGGACAGCAGCCAAGCTCCTATAATCCTCCTCAGGGCTACGGACAGCAGAACCAGTTCAACAGCAGCAGCGGAGGGGGCGGTGGAGGCGGGGGAGGGGACTATGGCCAAGATCAGTCCCCCATGAGCAGTGGCGGCAGTGGCGGCGGTTATGGCAGTCAGGACCAGAGTGGTGGTGGCGGTGGCTACGGGGGAGGCCAGCAGGACCGAGGAGGCCGTGGAGGCGGTTACAACCGCAGCAGTGGTGGCTATGAACCCAGAGGCCGTGGAGGTGGCCGTGAAGGCAGAGGCGGCATGGGCGGAAGTGACCGTGGTGGCTTCAATAAATTTGGTGGCCCTCGGGACCAAGGATCACGCCATGACCCTGAGCAGGACAATTCCGACAACACCACCATTTTTGTGCAAGGCCTGGGCGAGAATGTCACCATCGAGTCTGTGGGCGACTACTTCAAGCAGATCGGCATTATTAAGATGGACAAGAAGACGGGACAGCCCATGATTAATCTGTACACAGACAGGGAGCCGGGCAAGCCAAAGGGAGAGGCAACGGTGTCGTTTGATGACCCGCCTTCGGCTAAAGCGGCTATTGATTGGTTTGACGGTAAAGAATTCTCTGGGAATCCTATTAAGGTTTTATTTGCTACTCGGCAAGCAGATTTCAACCGGGGTGGTGGCAATGGGCGTGGAGGCTACGGCGGAGGTGGTGGCGGTGGCGGTGGCCGGAGTGGGTTCCCCAGTGGCGGCGGCGGTGGCCGGGGACAGCAGCGAGCCGGCGACTGGAAGTGCCCCACCCCTACATGTGAGAACATGAACTTCTCTTGGAGGAATGAATGCAACCAATGTAAGGCCCCTAAACCAGACGGCCCCGGAGGGGGTCCAGGAGGCTCTCACATGGGGGGCAGCTATGGAGATGATCGTCGTGGTAGCAGAGGCGGCTATGATCGGGGAGGCTACCGAGGCCGAGGCGGGGACCGAGGGGGCTTCCGAGGGGGCAGGGGTGGTGGGGACAGAGGTGGCTTTGGCCCTGGCAAGATGGACTCCAGGGGTGACCGCAGACAGGACCGCAGGGAGAGGCCATATTATCCACCTCTGGCGGTTCTGGAACAGCTTTTCTTCTAGATACGGTGTAACCCCTAATGTTTTGTAACCTTCCAACTCCTGATTACCCACGGGTCTTTTGTGTCGGACTATGTAATTGTAACCATCTCTGGATCCCATTAAAAACCATTGTTTTAGTTAAAAAAAAATATGAATGTGCTTAATGTCATTTTATGTTATGTATATTTTACCACAAAAACAAACAAACAAACAAACAAAAAGAACACCAAAAAACAAAAAAAATCATCTTGGGAGAAAAAACTTAAAAAGAATAGTGTTCGGGAGCACTTCCAAGGTCATACTTAGATTTTTGCTTCCTAAGCCAGGAAACATGTAACTGTGTTTGATTTATTCTGTTCCCATCTTATCAGCACTTCCAAAGACGCGAAAACCGGGAATTGGATCTCTTACAGTCACTGAGGAAAGATTAAAGTGCCCAGCACCCACCACAGCCTGCCAGCCCACTTCCTGTCGGGCCTGCCCCTGCCTGGTCCAGGGACCAGGACATAGACAGCCCCTCAGGTCACTGATCAGAGCACAGGGAGTTGTAGCCTTCGCCCAGCAGTCCCACGGCCTTTGTCCAACTCAAGTCAGTTCAGAAGGCAGCCCCTTGCAAGAGGCTGTCTGCGCAGTGCTCCTGAGAGGCAGATGCCACATACACTCGCTGAGCCTGCACATTGAGGGGTGGTGGCAATGCTGACCCCCCAGACTGTGATGCTGTCTCCTCCTCCGAGGCGTCCTGCCAAGGGGCTTGATGTGCGTGTGCCCTGCACCCCAGGCGTTGAGTAGTGTCCAGCCAGCCCCGAGTGACTGCCCGCCCCCCAACCCCCGCCCCGCCAGGCTCTCACACATGCTTTTCGCACACGTCCTTCAGGTCCTACACTGCAGCAGGAGAAAAGGGGTTCTCCTGTGTCCAGTGTGGCAGTGAAGTGGCCATATGCACACATACCTTTCTCTGTTCCAGGATGCTAGATCGTGGCATGCCATGCCAACCAGCAAGAGAAGGCACAGATGGCTGTCGTGGCCCAGGGGAGACAGGGCAAAAGCAGAGGCTGGACAGGGAGGCTGAGAGGCCCCAGCAGAACCCAGAGAACTGTTTTTAAAACAAGCGAACTTGCTTCAGGAATCTGGGGATGGTAACATCATTGCCATCACACACAGATCCACGTGACAGGGTTCTGCCCTGTGCAGCCCTCAGAACAGTGGATTCTGAAGCCCCCACGCCCGCAGCCCCAGAAATGTGGTTCCAGGGAAGCGGCCTGCCTGACACAAGCTGCTAATCTAGGTGGAGTTTCCTAAACCCAATGCTCCTGCAAGAAAACCAAGCACTAAATAAGTATTTCATTTTCTTTCCACGGCCCTTTGCAACATCCTGCCATTTGTGACAAACATTTCAGAGAACAAGCAGTGCTAGAGAAAACAGGAAAAATTAACTCTGAGGTCTTTACATAAATACGTATTCTACCAAAATCTAAATTTAATCTATTAACTAGCACAAGACAAATCAAAAGGTCACTCTGCCACTACCCACACCGAAAAATAGTATCTCAGCGCTGTACCAATTGCTCCTATACAATGCAGAGCTTTGAACTGTTTATAACATAATACAACAGACGTACAATCACTCAGGAACACAGCTATTCTTCCCTTTGAAGCCTCCAGCAGTTCAAGTATTACAGAGGCAGGATGTAGAAATCAGTGCTTTGATTTGTTTAAAATAAATTAAACACAACTAGCAACCATATTTCCTCTTGTTCAGAGGAAGGTACTGAAGACCAAAAATACCAGGTGACTCTGAAATGAAGAGCCAGTCTCTTCTTCATAAGCAAAACCCCACAAATACCGGTCCTTCACATACATCTGAAGACCTCGCACGCACAGATTTTCAAGAGGTTACCGCTGTTCAAAATAACTTGGAAATAACTCTGGGTTTCTTTCAGGTCGAAGAAAATGCAAATAAATTTTAGAATAATTTTAGAACATTTTAGAATTGAGTCTTTTTTTTTCCTTTCAAATTCAAATATAGACTTAGTCTAGTTGAACCACTCCCTTTTCCACTAGACCTTGCTGTTTCAAAACCTGCCCAAGGAGAAAACAAGCTGTGGGGTGGGGACACCTGTTTCTGAGCAGTGGAGAGGCAGGCAGTATGGAATGAGAGCAGGAGGTCCTCCTGCGCTTGGTCTATGAGGGGAAGACGCATTGGTCCATGCTAGCTGCTGGTAGCATGGCAGGGAGGGTCTGAGGCCTGGCCTTGAACCTACCTGTGCCTGAGGTTTGTGACCTCACCGGATGTACTGAGAAGCAGGCACAATGTGCAAATCCTCCGGGGCCTCCTGAGTCATTACTCTCATCATCTGGAGCCAGAGCAGCACAGTGTGGTGGGGAAGAGGGTGGGCTCAAAGTCCAGCATCACTACTGGCTAGCAGTGAGAATTCGGCCTCAGTTTTCTCATCTGTAAAATGGGGATAATAGTACCTACTTCAGAGAGCGGTGAGGGCAAAGCAATTTCATATGTATAAAGCATGTAGAATAGCTGCTGTCTGTACTGCACATACTCATGGTGTTTCCACAGCTCAGTCCGTTCTCACCCACATCCTTAGCTCTGGGTCCCCTACGTCTGCCCTCACCACTCTAACAGAGCGGCTGGCTCCCAGGACACAAATGGATTCCACTGATCCTTTTTCCAACCTGGTCCTGCTCGTGCTTTTGGGTAGCTCCTTCTCATTACGTAAATGTCTGTGTCTCTCTTGCCTTCGGTTGCTCTGGAGGTCCTGCCGCTTTCCAGACTCAAAACGCCATCCCTGCATTCTCCTCCATCTTCCCACCAACCTGGGGCAGTTCACACCTCCCCACGACTTCCACCTCCACCTCTAACTCATTAACTCCCCAAACTGTGTCTCTGGGGCCCAGGAGTCCTGAGTTTCAGATCGTCTATCCTTCTGACTTCCCTTTAGATATCCAGCAAGGGCTTTTTAAAAAAAAATGTTTTAATTAGTTTCAGGTGTATAAAGCAACAATAGTTAGACAGTTACACCCCTCACAAAGTGTCCGGCAAGGACTTTCAACCCCAAACAAATCCATTGTGCACTAAACAGGCTTTACATTTTGTCAAAAATCAATTGACTGCATATGTGTGGAGCTATTTCTGAACTCTGTTCTGTTCTAGATCTATCTACTCTTTCTCCAATACCACCGTCTTAATTACTGTAGCTCTGTAGTATGTCTTGAAATCAGATGGTGTGTGTCCTTCGACCATATTCTTCTCCTTTGAAGTTGTCTTGTGTATTCTAGCTCCTTTGCCTTTCCATGCAAGTTTTAGAATCAGCTTGCCATTTTCTACCCAAAACAGCAACAATAAAAAAAGCCTACTGGGATTTTGATTGGGATTGAGTTTAATCTCTAAATCAATTTGGGGAGAACTACATTTTAACAATATTTTTTACTATTCCAATCTATGAGTATAATATAGGTCTCCATTTATTTAGAAATTCTTTGATTTTGTTCGTCAGTGTTTTATAGTTCTTAGCAAACAGTCCTTGCACGTATTTTGTAGGATTTATGCCTATTTCATGGGTTTTGGTGCAATTATAAATGGAAATGTTTTCGTTTTCAATTTCAATTTCCAGTGGTTCTTTGCTAATATACAGCTAAATTCATTTGTTAGTCATAGCTTTTGTGTACATTCCATTGGATTTTCCATATAGAAAATCACATCATCTGCAAAAGAAAAAGGGTTTTATTTCTTCCTTTCCAATCTACATGCCTTTTATTTCTTTTTCTTGCCTTTTGCACTTGTTAGAACCTCCAGTACAATGGTGACTAGAAGTAGTGAGGTCGTACATACTTGCCTTTTCCTGATCTTAGTGGAAAAGCATTCAGTTTTTCACCCTTAAACATGAGGCTAGCTAGCTGAAAGGACTTTGTAGATGTTTTTGTCAGGTTAAGGAAAATTTCTTTAAATCTGGCTAGCTGAGGTTTTTAGTTTTTGGCTTTTAATCACAAATTGATGTTAAATGCTGTTTCTGGATCTATTGAGATTGAGATGATCACAATATTTTCCTCCTTGAGTCTGTTAATATGAAGAATTATGTTAGCTGACTTTCAAATGTGAACCAACATTTTATTCCCAAGATAAACTCTACTGACCATGGTTTATTATCCTTTTTATACGTGGTTGAATTAGATTTGATAATATCTTGTTGAGGATTTTCACATCTGTGTTCACGAAGGACATCGTCTATATATATTGGGTTGTCGGAAAAGTCATGATGCATTTTTGCAACAAAAAACATAGAAAAAATACATCACGACTTTTCCAACAACCCAATAGTTTTCCTTTCCTGCAAGTCTGTTGAGGCAGGCATTTACATTACTTGCAGATTAGCTTGATCTTTTCAAGGTTTTTTTTAAAAGCAGGGTCTAACGTACCCATTCTAGGGCTCATTTACCCCACTACTACTAAGGTGGGACCATTCAGGGATCTCTACAACATGCCTGGGGGTCAGCAAGAGCTATCCATTGTGGCTGAGCTCTTGGGATTAGCCCCCTTGCAGCTCCCCGGCAGTTGTTGTTGGCCTGTCTCTATAGCGTTGCACACTGTATATGCACAGCTCAGGAACCCATAAATGCTCAGGGCACCCCTGTGGATTTCTGGAGCTTCTTCTCTGCAGAGATCCCTTCTCTCCAAGACTCTGCCCTACAAATTCCAGCTCCACTCCTCAATGCAGCAAAGCCACTAGGCTCTACTTGGTTCCTGTTCCCCAAGAGAAGTGCCCCCAGCCAGAAATCCAGGGCAACTGTGGCACTTATCTTTCTTGTTTCCCCTTTCTCAGGGACCACAGCTCTGTGCTGCCTATTGTTCAATGTCTGAAAATAGTTGATTCATATATTTTGTCAACTTTCCAGTTGCTTAGGGCAGCAGGGTACATGCAATACAGTTAGTCCATCCTGTTGACTTGACCATGGTATGGTCCACAGCAGAACAGTCCAAGCAACTTTGCTTCACCAGCCTCATGGCAAACACCACCCCAGAGAGCCGTGTGTCCAGGTCTGAGAGTGGCCCTCACTAAGGGGCTTATCATTCCAAAATGCTGCAGCCAGGGCATTTCTTGCTGGTAGCTCTCCCTAGAAGGCTAATACGAGAGGGTGGAAGGAGGATTACAACATCCAGTCTAAAATTCTGACTCGGGAAAGTTGTGAAGGATAAATTAGAAAAGTTATTTTCATTATACAAAGTAGATCTTAGTAGAATCATTTCAGTCATTTGAATATAATTGAGTCTGGGGCTTAATTTAAGTATAGTTTTAACAATATAAACCCAAACCTATATTTTTTTACAAACTGCATTAAACCAAAAATAGTTGAATAAAATAAAATTCACAATGGTGAAAGATTGGAGAAAATTAAATGCCAATAATAGGGAAATGTCTAAATAAATTATGATATATTAACCTGACAGTTTACCATGTGACTATTAAAAATAAATAATGTGACGTGTAAAAGATGCTTATGAGCTAAACTGAGCAGAAAGAACCTAAATTGCCCATATATGATGATTGAAACAATGTAAAATATGTGTCAGCGTGATTAAAGACCCGGCAGGAATCCTGGGGGAATGAAAGCAGCTATTATGCTAGGATGGTGGGAATATGAGTAAAATGTTCTCTTCTCATTTTTTCTAATGTTTTTGTAATAAACCTTTAATAATTAAAAAGGTTTAAAAAAAAACTGCCTAACGCCCAGCCATCAGTACATTCAAACTTAACAAACAATAATAATAGGAAAGAACCAGGAAGTGACCCACCAACTCCCATGAAGGCGAGAACAGAGACCTTCTTGGCAGACTTCCTGTGCACCCAGCAGGGCAAAGCCTGTGTGGCTCACGGCCTCAGGGGAGCTGGAAAGGGCAGTAGACACGCTGGAATTGAAGAACTGCAAAAATGCCCATCAGACTCCCCCCACACCACAACCCACACATTTTCTCCTTGTAAACGCCAATTTTTTAAAAAGTGAAAATCTATACTGCTATACTGCTATAGATTTGGACGTTGACCCTTTGAGGACTTTCTACATCATATGGACAGGCTACAAATCTTCACTTTGAACAACCCTATAGGGATAGCAATGATGATCAGGTGATGGGACCTGGCAACATAGAGCTTTCATATTGGTTCGGCTCTGTTTCAAGGGATTTGAGAGAATATGCACATCCTGTGACGACAGTAACCAAATTGCTGGAAACAATCCTAAAGAAAGCCAGGTGCATGAACCCCAGGCTCAGGTCAGTCAGGGACACCTCATCACAGGCTTGCTCGCACCATTTATGGTGATTCCACCAGTCTGCACGCTCAAGGCACACAAAGTGAAGCAATGCGCCTTGCTCCCTGCTGTGCTTCCTAAAGCACATGTGAAAAGAGAAAGGCAGCAGCGAGGACCACTCCCAAGCCCTGGCAACGCCATCACAGGACGTATGAGCTGGTGGACTCACTCAGCCTCTGTGAGCCTCCCCTTCCTGTTCCTTAAGATAAAGGGATGAGCTGCCAACCCCCTGTGTTACGTGGCCTCTTCCGTGACACTCACACCTCCCATCTGTTCCCTGAGCACATAGGTCTGTGCACATCTCCAGGGGCTCATATGACTCAGCACTAGCTTTGGGCCACTGGCCCATTCTACTACAAGTCCAGGAGAGCCAGCTGAGGGGTGTGGACTGGGAAGTTTACAGATTTCAGACATAATGATCTCCCGTAATGGTGACAACAATGACGATACCAGCTAGCACGTACTACAGCATTCACATTTGCCAGGCCCTTGCTAAGTCATTTACATATTATTTCCTCATTTAAACTTCACAACCACCCTAAGAATAATATCATCACCTGCATTTTAGAGATGAGGTAACTGAGGCACAAAGAGCTTAAATTGCCCAAAATTGTTCTTCACTACATCAGAGATTTTGGAGAAATTAAAACCGTCGTGCACTGCTAGTGGGAATGTAAAATAATTCAGCTACTGTGGAAAAGAGTTAGGTGCTTCCTCAGGAAGTGAAACAGAATTACCATATGACCCAACAATTCCACTTGTAGCTGTATACTCAAAAGAACCGAAAGTAAGGACTGGAACAGATGCTCGAATGCCAATGTTCACAGCAGCATTATTCACAATGGCCAAAAAGTGGAAATAGCCAGTGTCCATACAAAATGTGGTCTATTGCTCAGCCATAAAAAGGAAGGAAATTCTAACACATGCTATAACACGGATGTGAAATATGCTAAGTCAAATAAGCCAGTCACAAAAGGACAAATGCTGTATGGTCCCATTTATATGAGGTACTTAAAATAGGCAAATTCATAGAGGCAGAAAGTAGAATACAGGTTACCAGGGACTTGGGAGAAGGAATTAGAGAGTAATTGCTTAATGGGTACAGAGTTTCGGCTGGGATGATGAAAAACCTCTGGGACACACGCACGCACATGCAGTCTGACGATTAAGTTCGCCAACTTGTTGCAACGATGTTGCTAACCTTTTTTGATATCAGAGGGATTATTCATTATGAATTTGTACTAACTGGACAGTTAACCAAGTTTACTATTTGGAAGTGCTGAAAAGGCTGCGTGAAAAAGTTAGACGACCTAAACTTTTTGCCACCAATTCATGGCTCTTGCATCACGACAATGCATCAGCTCACACGGCACTGTCCGTGAGGGAGTTTTTAGCCAGTAAATAAATAACTGTATTGGAAGACCCTCCCTACTCACGTGATCTGGACCCCAATTACTTCGTTCCTTACCCAAAGATAAAGGAAATATTGAAAAGAAGATATTTTGATGACATTCAGGACATCAAGGGTAACATGACGACAGCTCTGATGGCCATTCCAGAAAAAGTTCTAAAATTGCTTTGAAGGGTGGACTAGGTGCTGGCATCAGTGCATAGCTTCCCAAGGGGAGTACTTCCAAGGTGACCATAGTGATATTCAACTATAAGGTATGTAGCATTTTTTCTAGGATGAGTTCATGAACTTAACTGTCCGACCTCACATATGTATATACACATATACACACATGCTTACATACATACATACCGGGGGTGCCAAAAAAATTTATACATACGACTTGTATTTGTGTTTTGTTATTGGTATATATTGAGTATTACAATTTTAATACAGTTTTTCCTTTCTTAACATGTGTATACATTTTTTGGCACTCATATACATACATGTGTACGTATGTGTGTGTGTGTGTGTTTGTGTGTGTGTATATATATATATATATATTCTACTTCAGTAATTCTCCTTTTAGTAAGATCATATCAGTAAGATCCTCTGAGTAAGTTCCTTCTGGTTTGAAGGTGGGGAATGGATTGGTGGGGGGCAAAACTAAAGAAAAATGAATTTCGGCAGTAATGCGGGTGAGAAATTATGAAGAGTTGCTTAAAATAGTAGCTCAAGAGATTGATTTGAGATCTATGAGGAGATTAAAATGGACAAAACTTGGTGGTTATTGGATTTGGAAAGAGGTAGAAGGAGGAGCCAAAAGTGATCCCCAGGTTTCTGGCTTGGTCCACTGGATAGATGGCTCACTGCGGTTTAATTATTCAAGAGTTTAGAAGCTCTCATTCATCACTTTTGCGGGAGTTACTAGATAATAAAGAATGCTAGATCAATCAAAAGGAATAAATGTCTGCTTCATGCAATAATGTGGATAAATCTGAAAAGTATTGTACTGAACAAAAGGTATCAGACAAAAAATAGCATATATTGAATGACACCATTTATGTGAAATTCTAAAAGATAAATCAAATCCCTAGTAACAGAAATTTGATCAGTGTTGGCCTTGGGGGAACTAAGGAAATTGAAGGACAATGGGGTACAGGGAAAGTTCCTGGGGTGATGGAATGCTCTGTTTTGATGGAGATGGTGGTTATATTGACCAGTTCACTTTAAATGAATGAACTTTATTGTATGTAAATTTTACTTCAATAAATTTGATTTTAAAGTAAAAAAAAATCAGAATTTAAGATAAATTCATTCTCTTCTTCTGAAGTAGGGATTATCCTAGAGAAGTTTGTGGGATTGAACTACAGTAATAACAAATCTTTGCAATCACATGGATTTCTACTTTATTACTTAAAATAATGAGTTCAAGGTTTAAAAAATGCATGTATGTAGTTCTAAATCTATGAACTTTTCTTTACAACTCATTCACTAAAATAAGTTCAATTTTATTTTTGAAGTCATCAGAATTTCATTTCTTGGATAATTGTTTTTATAGATCATACCAGTTGCCCGTACACTAGAATTACGGTATTACAGCCTCAACATAAGGGGACAAATGTAGTTTCTTGCTTTGGGAGGTACACAGTCTTTGCTTATGTAAACATCCTTATGTTTAACCCTCATCTTCAAATGAATTGGATTTTTGCTGTTACATGGGTGTGTTTAGGAAAGTGTGATGGGAGCCATAAGGAGCTGGCCAGGGCCACACAGCCTGTTGGTGACAATGCCCAGGCAGACACTGGCCCTGGCCCCCTGGGGCCATGCTCAGGGGGCTGCTACTGGGAAGGCTCCCCTCCATCACTCAGAGCGCACCCACTTCATAGACTTGACATCTAAGATTGCACTGTCTAATGGGCTGGCTGAGTGGCTCAGTTGGTTAAGAGCTTGCTCAAGAGTGTGAGCTCTGAGCAACAGGGTCACCGGTTTGATTCCCAGCCTGAGCTGAGCTGCCGCTGAGCTGCCAACAGGTGGCGGGCAGGATGGCTCAGCTAAAAACAAATAAATAAATAAGATGGCACTGCCCAGCACTTTGGTCTCCTTCATAGTATTTCTAGTTAATTTATTTGCCAGTCCCAGATTGAAGTGCACCTTTTTAGTGTGATTAATTGCAGATCAGATGTTTTTGTTGCTGTTAGGAAATGGATGCACATGATGAAAAATTCAAGTCTCTCCCCCACTCCACCTATCTCCCATTGCCAGCAGTAATTATGGGTCTTCACAAAAATATCGTATATATTGACTTATAAGCATATGTGCAAATAGATCCTTTAAAAATTATAGCAGTCTATACGCACTATTCTGAATCTTCAACAGGCCTACATTTTTTTTTCTGATATAACTATGGTTATTTTAGAAAATACAAAATAAGTACACTGTACATCAGTTTTTTTTACCTCAGTTATATAAAAGAATTTTAAAAATCAGCTTTATTGATGTATAATTTATACGATAGAGTACACTCATTTTAAGTGTATAGTTCAATGAATTTTGACAAATGTCTGTGACCTGTGTAAGTAACCATTGTCAGAATCAAGAATATTTCCTTCACCCCAAAAACAGTCTGGTGACTTCCTGATCAGTCCTCTCACCCCTGGCACCAGACTAGGTCTGTCCTTTCTCAAGTTCTATATAAAAGGAATCACACAGTATATACTCTTTTTTGTCTGACTTCTTTCAATCAACATAATGACTGTGAGAGTCATCCATCTGTTGCATCACCAGGAGTTCTTTCCTTTTTATCGTTGATAGTGCTCCATTGCATGAATACACCACATTTGTTTATCACATATTGATAAACTTTTAAGATGTTTTCAGGTTTGGGCTATTATTACATAAAGCTGCTGTGAACATTTCTATATAAGTCTTAATGTGGACAGATGTTTTCCATGCATATTATCTAACAGAATTGCTGGGTTGTAAATAGTAAATGAACGTCTAAGAGTAAAGGAAACTGCCCAACTTTTCCAAACTTGTACCATTTTACATTCCCACCAGTGTTGTATGAGAGTTCTAGTGCTTCGTGTCCTTGGCAACACTGGATATTGTCAAGTCTTTTAAATTTTGGTCATTCTAATGGGTGTCTAGTGGTATCTCCTTATGATTTTAATTTGCATTTCTCTTATAACTGGAAATGTTGAACATCTTTTCATGTACTCACTGAATATTCGTATATCTTCTGTGAAAGGTCTGCTGAGATCTTTTGCCTAATTCTTAAGAAGTTTGGTCTTCTGACTTTTGAATTACCACTTCTTTATATAGTCTGCATAAAAGTCCTTTGACACATATAGTTTTTGGCTTATCTTTCCTTTTCTTCAGGGTGTTTTTAAAAGAAAAGTTTTTAATTTTGATGAAGTTCAATTACTCAGTTTTTTTTCTTTTATGGTTTATGTTTGTGTTATAAGAAAAATTTGCTAAGGTGGCAAATATTTTCTTCAAGTTGTATGGTTTTAGCTTTTATGTTTAGTTTTAATGATCCATTTCAAGTTAATTTTTGTATATTGTATCAGGTAAGGCTTGAGATTAATTTCTTCCCTTGTGGATAACCAGTAGTCCAAGCAACGTATGAGTATGTTGAAAAGACTATCCTTCTTGGGGATCTTTTTGTAATGACTTACACTGGAAATGAGAACATTTGCAAACAATTTACAGTAAAAAGAAATTTTATTTCTTTCTAAAAAAAAAAAGACTATCCTTACACCATTGAACACCTTTGGCACCTTTGTCAGAATTAATTGACGACATATCTGTGGGTTTATTTCAGGGCTCTCTGTTCTGTCCCATGGACCTGTATGTCTACCTTGATGCCGGTACCACACTGTCTTGATTACTATAGCTTTGTAATAAATTTTAAAATCAGGTAGTGTAACTCTTCCAACTTTTTCATTTTCAAAATGGTTTTGACTTTTTTTTTAACTTGGTTTCAGTCATTTGCATTTCTACATACTTTTTATAATCAACTTGCCATTTTTTACATAAAGGCTGCTATTTGGGACTGCACTTAATCTACAAATCAGTTTGAGGGGAATTGAAATTTTGACAATACTAAGTTTTCTGATTCATGAACTTGGCATATCTTTCCACTTATTTAGGTCTTCCTTAATTTCTCTCAGCAATGTTTTATAGTTTTTAGTGTACCCCTCTTGCACATATTTTGTTATATTTGTACCTAAGTGTTTTATGTTTTTTGATGGTATTGTACATGGCATTTTTTAAAATTCCAATTTCTAAATGGTTATTACCAGTATTTGAAAATACAATTGATTCTTGTGTATTAACTCTGAATCCTATGACCTTGCTAAATTCTCTGTTCCAATAGCATTTTTTAAGAGCCCTTGCATTGTGTCCTATCTAAAATGGACATGTCATCTGTGAATGAAGACAGTTTTATTTTCCAATTTGTATGACTTTTTCTTGCCTTATTCCTCTAGCTAGGATTGCCATTAAGATGTTGAATAAAAATGGTAAGAGCAGACATCCTTGTCTTGTTATTGACCTCGGGTGGGAAGTGTTCATTTAATCTTTCTTTCTTTTTTCTTTTTCTTTGTTTTTTTTTTTTTTGACTAAAAATTTCTTAAGTATGATATTAGTTCTAGGTTTTTAGTATTTGCCCTATATGAAGTCATGGAAATTCTCTTCCCTTCTAGGTGTGTTCAGAGTTTTTTAAATCATGAATAGGTGTTAAATTTTTCAATGTTGCTTTTTTTCTGCATCTATTGATATGACCATGTTTTTTCTTTTTTATTCGGTTAATATTGTGAATTACATTGACTTTTTAATGTTAAATCAATTTTGCATTATTGGGATAAACTCAACTTACTCATGGTTTATCATCCTTTTTCATATGTTGCTGGATTCAACTGGCTAATATTTTGAAGAAAACATAATATTTATATCTATCTTCATCAGAAATACTGACCTGAAGGTTTCTTTTCTTGTAATATTTTTGTCAGGTTTTGGTGTTAGAGTAGTGCTGGCTCATAGAGGGAGTTGGGAAGTATTCCCTCCTCTGTTTTCTGAAAGATTTTGTGTACAATTGCCATCATTTCTTTCATAAATACTGGGTAGAACTCAACACTGAAGCCACATGGGCTTAGAGTTTTCCTTGTGGGAAGGTTTCTGAATACAAATTCAATTTCTTCAGTATATACAGGGCTACTCAGATTTTTCTCTTTCTTCTTGAGTCCATTTTGGTAATTTGAGTATTTCAGATAGTTTATTTCATCCAAGTTGTGGGATTTATTGGCACAAAGTTGTTCATAACATTCCCCTATTTTCCTTTTAATGTTTGTGGAATCTGTTCTGTTCTTTCTTTTTTTTTTTTTTTTAAATTAGGGAATTGGGGGGATGGGAACAGACAAGTTGCTGTTGTTTTGTTCTTCAGTCTAGTTGTGGAGGACGTCGCTTCACTGGCCCAAGTTGGCACCATCATTGTGCTCTTCCCGGGCGAGGCAGATCAGTCGCCGGCTTCTGGACAGCGGCTCACTGTGGCTGCTGGCCGCTCACGCTGGCTGCTGGCTATACACGGTAGCCCATGGCAACCCACTGCCATGGGGGCTGCAGCCTACGCCTTCGCCGGCGACTCACAGCAGCCCAGCTCCAGGTTGAGCTGTTGTTCAGCATCTTAGCTGTAGAGGGCAGTGTCACTGGCCTTCATATGTGGGATCCGAACCGGGGCCCTCTGGCGTCCCAAGCCAGTTCTTAACCATCGCGCCACTCGGCCGGCCCTGTTCTGTTATTTCTTATATCATTGCCCATATTGGTAATTTGAGAAATTTTTTTCTTAGTCAGTCTAACTTGAGGTTTATCAATTGTATTAATCTTTTCAAAGAACCGGCTGTTGGTTTCATTGATTTTTACCTATTGTTTGTTTTCTATTTTACCGATTGCAGCTCTTAATTATTTTCTTCGATCATCATTCATGTAATAATCCACATTTAGCAATGTGGCAGAAAACAACTTGTACATAACTGAAAAATAAAAATCTGTTTCTTCCTACCCTACTGGAACATTTGCATTCCTCAAATTATGGATATTCATGATTTTAACCATACTTTCTTAAAAATATGTGGCTCCAACTCTATAGTAAATGAATGGTTAATAGATCAAGGTACCTCTCTTCCTGTTTCAAACAGTGACAGGAAATGGAAAAAGGGAAAACACCTCAGCGTTTGCAAGCTGGTGATGGTCCCCTGACCAGCACAGGAAGGAAATGACCACGGGGACACCTGTGCAGTGGCTAGAGCCAGGCTCGCCTCTTTTGGATGTCATGCAAACGGTACACCACTCGCTTGAGGTGGATAACCTACAGCATGCCAAGAACCATCCTGCCCGGGCCGGCAGAACATGGGCCCTGGCATTTCATCTCTCCCACAGCCTTTACTTCCAGAAGCCTCATTTTGGATACAAACTGAAATATTTACGGGTGACATGATATATCTGGGGTTTGCTTCTAATTAATCCAGGGGTGGGGGTAGGGGGCTGGATGAAACAGGATGGGCATAAATCGGGACCTGCTGGGACTGGGTCATGGGGGAAGTCATTATACTATTCTCTATCTGTATTTTCCTATAATAAAGTTATTTTTTAAAAAGAATCTTGCTTCCTCCACTTTTCCTCCTTGGTATTTTCTAAACATCCAAATGTTAATAGTGCTCTCTAAACAAAAACATGAGTGATCATCTCAGCAGAACTGACTCAACCCTACTCTAACTGAACTAAGCCAGAAAAAGTCTTACAAATGAACTCTATACATTTGCTCACTCAACATTTATTTATTGGGAAACTACGCTACACCAGGTTCTCTTCTGTAATCAGGGAGCAGCCTGGAGCAGATGTCCTATGGGGTGAGGTAGGGGCACAAAGTGTGGGCAGAGCAGAGAGCAGAGCCAAAGGAGGGAAGGTCTCAGGGGCTGAGGGCTCTATGAGACCGCAGTGAGGCTAGGCAAGGCCGGACTGGGCAGGAGGCCTTGAACGCCCTGGCCAGACTGCAGCTTGCGTCCAGGAGACATGGACACCTGCCTCACACAGGCCTGAGTAACTACTAACCACATCCTAACCACAGTTTGCTCTTTTGCCAAAAGATAAAGAGGGATCCTACCAAACCGGGTCCTTGGGGATCCAACTGGAGGACAGGAAAACTCAGCTCAGGCCCTCTCCACAGCCTGGCAGGCAACAGGCACCAAGTGATCAGCCCAAGGAAGGCAGCAGCATGGGCCGTCCTTAGGGTGCAGAGCTGGGCTCTGAGGTGGGGAAGAGGGGGACACTTAGCCTCCAGCCCCTTGCACAGGGCTCATACCCTCCAAAAGGCTCCAGTAGACAGAAGCCAATTCCCAGGGCCTCTTTTCTCCCAAACTCCAGCAGTATTAGAACTGTCAGATGACAGAAACCCGAGGCCCAATGAGACCAGCAACTCTTCCACTGGGGCCCTGACTTTCCACACTCACACTACAGTCGTTGACTCCTTCCAGCAGATGCTTCCTGGGGTGCATACCACCACCAGGCCTTGTGCCCAGAGCTTAGAAGGCAGCATCTGAGTAAACCTGAGGAAAGTGAGTGGGGGATGAGGCCCATTCCAGATAGTATGAAGAGCCCGAGCAAAGGCCCTGAGACAGAAGCATGCCTGGTCTGTTGGGGATAAAGGCAGCCAGTGGGAGTGGGAGAGCAGGAGGTCACACAGGCCATGGCCACCATTGGGCCTCTGACTGCCACTGAGTGAATGGGGAACAGAGCAGAGCAAAGAGCAACATGATTCCTAAAGTCATGTCTTATTTTGCAAACAATTGAAGAGAAGGACTTTGGATGAAATCTCTGTCTGACTTTGCTCATATTTCCCACAAGGCTTCCCTAGCAAAGCACCTGACAATAACAACCGAGGGTTTTCAGTACATTCTGAGGCCAATTATCAAAACTAAGGTGATTAGGGACTTCCAAGCACATTAAACTTATTTCTTCAAGGTAGTAAGAAGAAAGTACCTGAATTAAAATAGTTCACCCTAAGATGTGAATAAATGACAACAAATGTCAAAACCTCCAGAAAAACTTAAGAAAATGCTTACGCATCCAGCGCCTAACTGGTGAAATTTCCAGCAGGATAAATTTCAGGCTGTGTATCGCATCAAAGAAGAAGGGTGTCCAGGGTCCAGCACAAACACGGAAAGGAGAGCTCAAGTTCCAGGTCTCTCTGCATTACAGGATCCAGAGATCCCACAAGCTCCCATTCCTGACCACTGCTGTCCCCTGCCCAGTTGCCATCTGACCCAGACCGGAGCCCTGGGGCAGCTGTGACTCATTGGGTCTTGGCTGCTCGGTGTCTTCCCCAGATGCCTGTCCATTGAACTCAGTCCTGGGATCCCAGCTCATAAGACCACCAGGCAGGACTAACAGCTGTCACCAGCCCAGAGCTCACAGTTTGGATGTTCAGCAGCCTTCATTTACGACTTTAAAAACAAGTGGATACAAATTGTTTGATTCCACTGATATGAAATGTCCAGGCAAATTGATAGAGACAGAAAGTAGAACAGTTGTTGCCAGGGGCTGAGGGGAGTGGGGAGAAATGAGAGAGTGACTGCTTAATGGATACAAGGCTTCTCTTTGGAGTGATGAACATGTTCCAAACTTGACTGTGGTGATGGTTGCACAACTGTGTGAATATACTAAAAACAATCTAATTGCATACTTTAGATAAGTGAAGGGTACGATATGTGAATTATATCTCGATAAAGCTGCTAAAAATAACAAACAAATTGTGAAAGAAGAGGGAAATAGGCTGTCACCCCCAAGATCCAGGGCCAGACCTATCTGTGCGCATCCTGGGAACTAGCTACGGAGGACAGAAGGCAGGCGGGCCACAGCAAGACTGAGGGGCAACTGGGCACAAGAACAGGCAGTCTGGACACCACCCAGGGCCAGGGCCCTGTTGGGCTTACTGCCTAAAGTGTGGGGTGTTTTGGCAGGATCATGGGGTCAGAAACCAGTTCACCAAGATTCTGGTAATGTCCTGGGCCCCAGACACCCTCTTCCTAACAAAACCCAAAGGGAAGTCACAGTCAGGAAAACCACTCCCATTCCTGGTCTCCCCACTGTGAAACCAACAAGCATAGTACATCATACTAAGAACCTTCTAGCAATGACTCACACCTCCCTGAAAGCGTCATGCTTCACAAACTGTGTCTGATACGAATAAATCACCCAGGGTCCCACCGCATCGAGGACTGGAAGAGCCCACACATTCCTGAGAACTGTAGTCTCCATTTTCAAACCGTAAATCTTTGTGACAAGCTGACAGTCACTCTTTTCTCCCACTGGTCACCTGGGAAACTGAACTCTCCATGGGGACAGGGGTGAGGCTTGAAACAGCAATTTAAAGGGGTCCTGAGATGTTCACCAGTGACAACCCAGAGAAATCTGACCCTGGAGGCCTTCTGGGCCTGACACCCATTGTTGCATTGTTCAAAACCATCACAGAAGCAGAGACCAGGGCTATATCTTCAGCATGAAGCCCTGGGAAGCTTGCTCACCTATGGGAACACTGCAAGGGATGTGTGGCCCCAATCTTAAGGGGACAAGAACAGAGTTGTCAAGATGTTTTAGAGGAAAATAATCAGTCTGGTGATGACTGACATGGGGACACTTGGCATGACACAGAAGAAGGAGAATGTCTCAGACTGCTGTCTAAAGTTGGGAGCAACTTTTGCCTTAAGAAGCTATTAAAATTAATATCCATATCATATAAAAAAACTGTTATAACTCCATAAAGAAAAAAGGAAAGCAACCCAAAGAAAAATGGGTAAAAAGATACAACTTTCTCATGAAAGCTGACAATAGCCAAAAAACATTTTAAAAGACACTTAAATTTGCAAGTAATCGATGGAATATAAATTAAAGTATCGATAAGACAAGCTTTTTCACCCAGATTAGGAAAAAACTAAGAACGTGCTGGTGATAGTGTGAGGAAATAGGCCTTCTTGGGGCAGTCAGGCAATACCTGTTAAAACTCTGAGATGTGCACACTTTTTGACCCAGCGATTCCACTTGGAGAATTCCAGCCTACAAAAAATATTCACAAATGCACACAAATGAATACATGCACTCAAGCACATGTACTGCGCCTCTCTTTTTAATAGCAGAAAAATCTATAGACAACCGAATGCCCTCCAACAGAGGAACAATTAAATAAATAATGATGCATCCATACAATAAGATGCCATACAGGTTTAGGAGAAAAAGTCAAAGGAATATGTTAATGGTGATGCCATCTGGAGGAGGAGCTTTTGGGAGCTTTTCATAATAACTTAGTGTTGTTATAATATAGAAATATCAGGGAAAAAATTTCCAAGGAAACAAGTTGCTGAAGTGATGGTATGGACCCATTAAGGTAAAATATAAAGCCATGTAGATATACACATCTGTATATACGTATAACTGTACAGAAAAGGGTCTGAAAGGGTATGTATCTGTATGTACTTGCTGTGATTTAATATTTTTATAACGAGCATGTTTAAGCAAAACTTGTTTAATTTTAAAAAGGAAAAAAACCCAAGCTGGGCTGCAGTGTATGCCAGAGCTGGCCAATGTCGTCCTGTCCCAGTTTCCCACCGGCTGGGCCCTCTCCCTGAGCAGCTTTTCTGGCTCTCACCATCACCTTACATGTGAGGAGTCCCCCAGCTCCTTTCTACACCCAGATCCCTGCTCTGAGCTCCAACTCCATGCGACCAAACACCTTGGCAACATCTCCCTCTAATTCTACTTAATCAAACACACAGGACTTGTCCGCCGCACAAGGCCCTGCCTTTTGGCGTCCCACCTTAGCACATGACAGCACACCACTGCACGCTGACCCACATCCAAACCATCACCAAGTCCTAAATCTCTCTCAGACACACCTTGTTCCCGCCTCCTCCTACCCCCTGACCCCATTCATCCTCTACCTTGCAGCCAAAATGGCAGCCTGAGAAGGGGAAGTTGATTCACAATCACTTCCTGCTTCAACACTTCACTGGCTGTTCATCGCTCCCAGAATCAAGGGCAATTCCTTCACAAGGGCTGGCATACCCACAGCCCACCTCTCCGCCACCCATCCCTCCCTTTGGGCTCCATCACCCTGACCTGCCGTAGGTCTCATGGGTGAGTCCCACCTTCTGCAACTCTCTTTCGCCTCTGTCCCCCGCCCCATTGGCTCCCAGTTAATTCCTAGTCACGCTTCAGCCCTCAGCTCCGTCCTCAATCCTCCCGTGAAGCTCATTCTGGCCCTCCCCCTAATGGCTTCCGCTGTTCAAGGTCTTCATAATACTTGTCACTGTGCTTCAAAGAATTCCTCTCCATTTGAAATTCAGTATGTGGGTGATGATAGATGAATGTCTGTCCCGCCCCAGCTGTGAGTGCCATGAAAGTAGAAAATCGTCACTGCACGGTATCAGCAGCCAAGTTGGGGTGCAGCAAAGATTGCATGGATCAAATGTTTAAACAAATGTTTCAATACTATACCTATTTTTAAATCTTTTTATTTTGCAATTTTCAAATATAGACAAAAGCAGAAAGGAGAGTATATGGAACCCCCATGTGGCCATCATCCAGCTTTGATAACTATCAATGTGCTGCTATTTTTCTACCCACGCCTCATACCTGTTTCTTTCTTGTTTTTTTGTTCTACTCACAAAAACTTCAGTATGTGCATAGACACACTTTTACACACATAAATGCATATGGGAGGAGCTCTGTGTATCGACTCAGAGGAACACATACAATGAGTGATCATCGCACAGGGCACTGTGAGCACCATCAGGGCTGTGTCCACACACTTGGGTTCTCAAGCAGCCCAGGCCGGACCCCTTGGAATAGAAGCTTCGAACCTCAGGTGGTAAAGTTATTTGGCTGTGAGCCGAGTCTCTCCCAGAGCGCTGTCACACCCTTCCCGACATGAACAAACACAAAGAGATGTGTCCCACCGAGTCACCTACTTGGCTGAACTGTGCACCTGGTCACCCTCTGGGAAGCTTCCTTCACGGGTATTTTTCTCCCCTACACAAAGCATGCCTATGAAATAAATCAAGAATGACAAAAACAGGAAAGCCCAGTCTTGCAGAGAATGAGAAGCCAAGGTCTTCCCAAAAATGGGGCCCAAACTCATAACCCAGATCCCAAAGAAAACAAACGATGCCATGGTTTCTGTGTCCACCTCTAAACTAAGAAATACAGTAGGGAGAGTAAATCACAGTTACAAAGTGGCACTGCTAGCACTTGCTGATCATGCAATGAAAAGGGACAAATATGTTTATCCTTAAGAGTCACAAATAATTTCACAGCTGTTGGTTTTGGCAAGCCACCACTTTGGAGGCGGGAGGGCTTGTGGCACATGTCTTCATCATCAGTCACCTCAGGCAAAAATCCCACATGCCAAAGGCACATCTTTGTCTGAAGGAAAATAGGTTTAAGTAATAAGATTTTTTTTTTAAGATTTTTATTGGGGAATTGGGGGATGGGAACAGTGCTGGGGAATTGGGGGAAGGNTAGTCCAGCTGAATTCCTGGCACCTAGAACACTGGAAGGTGCTAAGTAGATATTTGTGGAGTGAATCACTCCATTATGAGGTAGGAATTGCCATCCCCATTTTGCACAGGAGACAAACTCAGCAAGGTTAAGAGAACTAAAATTCTGCTTAGCTAGTAACTAAACTGCCCTTAGGTATCTCCACATGGATGTCCCCAGGGCCCCATGCACCTCCCCCTCATCCTCCACTTCCCGCCAACTTTCCCATGCCATTTTTCTTCCCGCACTCCCCATGCCCATGCCAGCCTTGTTCCTGCCACCACTGCCCCTCCCAATGTCTCTCACCAGCACTTCCTGCTACTGCCTCTCCCTACAACTTCCCTTTAGAATTTCTCTCCATGATGCACCCAGGATAAGCAGTCCCAAGTCAAATCTGAACAAGCCCTCCTCTGAGTAAGGTCCTGTGATGGCTCCCCCCTTAGAGAACAAAACTCGAGTTCCACTTCCATTTCACACTACAGCAACTAGTTTTACTAGTTTATCTGCTTCTAGTGCTCTAAGCAGACCACAAATGACCTGGCCTTCCTGCTCAAACACCTCGGATGCTCACACTGTCCCAGATCTCCCATTTCCCTGAAGCACAGGCCTCCCTCCCCCTAGAAAGCTCTCCCTGCCCCCACCCCCATCTCAGGCTCACATTAGGGACACCTGTAATGCTCTAGAGCACGTGGATAAATGTATAATCATCTAGTTATGTGTCCATCCCATCTATTCAAATACAAACACCTTGAGGGCAGAGACTAAGTCTTTTTTATCTTCAGATGCTGAGTACTTGGTAAAAAATCAAATGTCTTAATGACTCAGTCCCCTGGGGTTTTCCAGGCCCAGGAGTCATCCTAGACTCAGCTGTGATGGGAAGCCAATGAAACCTGTCAATTATTATCTCCAAAATCTCTCTGAAATCCTGCTTCCATCCCCATCCCCACTGTACTCCCAGGCTCCAGCCCTCATCACTCCTGGGACTATGCGATTAACTTCCTTCCTCCAACATCCCCTTTGCACAATTACACTTCCCGTCTAGTTCCTGCCAGTTACTTTACTGAAACACACATTTGATGTATTGTAGTTTCATGCCTAAAGACCCTCTGCAGCTTTTCACCGCCTTGTAGGGGCTTTCAAGATTCTCCACACTCCCCCTCCTTACCCCCCACCAAGCCTATCGATTGCCTCCCCACAAGCCCAAGGCTAGTCTGGCAGACATTCCCAGAACTCTCCAGGCACATCAATGGCCTGTGCAGGCTTTCAGGCATCATTATTGCCAGGAGCACTCCATTTCCATCTCCTTCCGGGTCCAGTTCGGAGGTCATCTCCTGGATGAAAACTGCACTGACTTCCCCTCCCCCCATGCAGAAGTCACGTCTGGCCTCCACTCTGTCTTCTACTGCACTATCAACACTACTCATTTCGCCGCGAAGGGCAACGTCCTGGCTACCCCTCACTGGATCCCCTCGCTCGCTGCCACACCCAGTGCACGCGCGTGCAAGAGTTAGTCAAGCGGCTACCCCGTTTCCTCCAATTTAATCATTTGCAGTGTTGAACAGTTATGCACCCTCCTCGTTTTAACAATGGGAATCAAGAGCTCCAGATATATGACGTGCCTGGCCCAAAGCCACGGTGTTGGACACAACTGGGACCTACACCATCCGATTAGAAATCTTATTCACCAACGTTAAACATCCCCCATTTCCCGGTACTGAAGGTGTAGGTGGGCGGTAAGAAATACAGGGGGCTTAAGACTGGGCCCAGCTGTTCTGCACCGGGACCCCTGAGCTCTTGCGGACTCAAGTCCGTCCATTTGCAGCACCTCCTCTGTGGAGCCCAGTTCGGTTCCTCACACACTCGACTAACTGACGGAAACTATTCTCTCGTTTCCGCGGCCCATAGCAGAAGTGGGGGGAAAGGTGCTGCTTATCGTTGGGCGACTGCAAGGAGAAGCCCGTGTCTGGCAGGCCGCTCCGCTCACCTGAGCCCGCAGCGCCTCCAGCCTCTGGGGCCTCCCGCCCGCCGCCATCTGTGCACGCGCCGCCCCGCCCGCACCACGCACGCCACGCGCAGGCGGTCACTGCATCTTATTTTTTAGAAAAAAACTGAATTTAGGCCAGTTACCTTCTGTGTACATGCCAAGTCATTCTCTGCAAGTGGTGAGTGAGTTTTCACTCCATCACCATTCCCTGAACCAAGCAGCCCAGCTGCCCACCTGGGAATGCAATCTCAGTTCCCCTCCCCAGAGCAGAGGCCAATGTTACATGCTGCCTCGGTGTAGGCAGACCCAAAGCTGCACAATCTGGGCAGATCCTCAACTCCTCCAGCAAATTCCCATTTCAATGATATCGAGGAGAAAAGTCGCCCCTTATTTGGCTTAAACAAGAAGGGTAAGAGAAGGCTTGCAACCCTTTAAGGGTAGCAACCCTTTAAGGGTAGCAACCCTTAAAAGTTAATTTTGGCTATTGAATTACCACTATTCCAGTAAAATCTCAAAGACAAATGAAATAAGGGGCAGTGTCCCTAGTGGTAAATAACTGAGGTTCTAAGCCTAACATGCTGAGTTCAAAATCAGGTTCTACCTCTCACTAAACAAATGATCTTAGACCAGTTATTTCACCTCACTCCAATCTCACCCCAACCTCACTCCACCTCACCTCCAACCCTACTCCATCTTACCCCAACCTCACTCCATCTACCCTAACCTCGTCTCACTTCACCCAACCTCCCTCTACCTCACCCCAACCTTATTCCACCTCACTCCACCTCACTCCACCTTACTCCACCCTCACTCCACCTCACTCCAACCTTACTCCACCTTACTCTACCTTTCTCCAACCTTACTATGAGTAAAAATGGTGATGATGAGGATGTTAAGATTAAATGAGAAAATACATATGAAGTACTGTGTTTATGAAGTGCTCAATAAGCAACTATTTTTATTAGCCTTTGAAGATTTTAAATTTGGTTTGAAATCATGAATAAAAACACCAAGTTTATTTATACATTATCTTTGGACAAATTATTGTTACTTCCTTTTTACAAAAACATTAATTGCTGCCCTGCTATTGACACTGATCTGACCACTGGAACTATGAAATACCTCTGGGATACAGCTCACAAAGTAAAGGAAAAGAAAAAGTCCTTCAGATAACTGTGTAGCCTCTGGCAAGGTACCTAATACCTTAATCTTCTCAACTATAAAATGAGATAACAATTAGCCTACTCTGAAAAATGGTTATGAGAAATTATAAAAGTCACTGTTCCACTGTTATGCACCTAACAAGAACGTGACACTTTGAAAACATATACAGTGTGCTGAGAGAAGGCAGGCTCCTGGCAAAACTTCACAGGCCTGGGGTCCTCCCAGGGGACCCC
>NW_017732044.1:92563-106105 GCF_001890085.2 Hipposideros armiger | reverse complement strand
AGAAGATGAATTTTTAAAAAGACCCCATTAAGAAAATAAAAGGCAAGCCACAAACTGGGAGGAAATCAAAACATATCTGATAAAAAGATTTCTATCCAGAATACATAACTCACTCAACCCTGTAATAAAACTACAAACAGGGCAGATGCTTCACCGAAGAAGATACACAGATGACAAGTACACAAAGGGTGCTTGACTGTCATCTGTCAGTAGAGAAACACAGAGCCACAGTGAGACACCAGTAAACCAGTACACATCTACTCAAATCGCCAAAATTAAAAAGACTCACAACAGCAAGTGTTGATGAGGATGCAGAGCAGCTGAAATCGTCATACACTGCTGGCAAGAGTGCCAAACGGCACAACCAATTTGGAAGCCTTTTGGTAGCTTCTTAGAAAATAGTCTTATACTTACCACCCAACCCAGCAGTCTCACTCCTAGTTACTTACCCAACAGAAATGAAAACATGTTTGCACTAGACTTGTACTAAAATGTTCGTAGAAGTGTAATTAATAATAGTAAAAATCTAGAAACAATCTAAACATCTATCAGTTAGTAAACAGGTAAACAAATTGAGCTAGATCCACACAATGGAATACTACTCAAAAACAGGAACAAACTACTGATACATGCAACGACATGGATGAATCTGAAATTAGTTAAGCTAGGTGGAAGAAGTCAGAAACAAAAAGCTATATATACTGTAAAATTCCAATGGTAATAAAATTCTAAAAACGCAAAAGTATTGTGACAGAAAGCAGATCAGCTGTTAGGATTTGGGAGTCAGGGGAGAGGATTGACTGCAAAGGAGCACTAAGCGAACTCAGGGTGGTGGGAATGTTCTGTGTCATAATTCTGGTGTTTATGGGGCTGCACATTTGTCAAAACTCACTGAATTGTACACTTAAAATTGGTGAGCTTTGTTGTAAGTAAAAGTATACCTCAACTTTTTAAAAAAGCCAATTAGCGTTGGCCTGAGAGGGAACTACAAAAAGCGGTGGCCTTTTAGGCAGAGACATTTTTGCTCTTTTCTCTAATTCATCCTACCTATGGGCCCTAGATGGGCTGACCAGTCATTGAGGCAGTTCAGCTGTACCCTGGAGCACTGGAAGGTGTTCAATAAATATTGGGTCGTCGGGAAAGTCATGACGTATTTTTCTATGTTTTTCAATGCAGAAATGCGTCATGACTTTCCTGACGACCCAATATTTGCAGGGTGAATTACTCCAATGTTATGATGTGGGTACTGCCATCTCCATTTTGCATATAAGGAGACAAGCTCACTAAAGTAGAGAATTGCGCTTAGCTAGATGGTATTAAAGTTATAATCAATTGAAAGTTACAATCTTAAGTGAGAGAGCTCATCCTGGATGACCTGGGAAGGCACAATGGAATCACCTGAGCCCTTAGAAATAGCAACAGAACACAGAAGAGTCAGAGATAAATTGGGAGGGAGGAGACAAAGTGGGTAAGAGAGCCAAAGTGTGAGAACCCAACCTGCCATCGCGCTTTGAGGGGTCCATGAGCCAGGGAATGCAGCCGCCTCAGGAAACTGAAAGTGACCTCTAGGTGACAGCCAGCAAGGAAACAGGAACCTCAGTCCTGCAACTGTGTGGAACTGACTTTTGCCAACAAACTGAAGGAGTGTAGAAGTGATTCATCCCCAGAACTTCCAGAAAAGAATGTGGCCCTGCCAACACCCTGATTTCTGCCTTGTGAAACCCAAAGCTCAAAACAAGTTGTGCCTTTTTAAGTATCCATGCTTTTTCCAAATGTTTCATGTCTTCATTTGATATAAAGGTTGTAGTTGGTCATACTGACGCAAGCACTTGTCACCTTTTGTTTTATTGTGGTTCCTGAGGACATGTTGGTATCTTTCTATTAATTGTATCACTGCAGTTATAATAACAGTCTGTTTTATGTGCTGGAGGTTTATGGGCACTGTGTTTCATTCTTTGGTTCAGCAAACACTGGGATTAAGCATCTGGTGTTTTGCTGGACCCTGCCATTATAGAGATGACTAGTCCCATTCTCCTAGACTAATGGAGGGACAGAATAGCAAGTGGTAAGAGTGAAGGGCTGGTGGGATCCTGACTCTTCCACTCCCTAGCCCCAAAATGTGTCACAGTATCCTCTCCACTGTAGGTGTACTGATGGCTGAGCCTGAGGGTTACAGTCCGTGATCTTGTGATTTATAATACGAAATACATATTTGATCTTCCTCCCTGTTCCTGGCATAGAGCTCCTATAACCCTTGAAATTTCTTGTGAGGAGAGCACTAAAGATGTCTTTTGTTATGTTAATGAGGTGACTTTTGCAATGCACCTAAGAACAAGGGTTGGGTATCAGAACCAACATGTGATTAGAGGGTTGGAAGTTTCAGTTCCACACACACCCCCACCAACCCCCCAGCCACCTCTGGGGAGGGGAGAAGCGCTAGAGATTGAGTTCAATCACCAATGGCCAATGATTTCATCAATCATGCCTATGTAATGAGGCCTCCATAAAAATCCAAAAGGACAGGTTTGGAGAGCTTCTAGTTTTGTGAATACGTGGAGATTCGGGGAGAGTGGTGTGTTCAGAGAGCATGGAAGTTCTACTCTTTCCCCATAGCTTCCCTTATGTATCTCTTCCATCTGGCTGTTCTTGAGTTATATCGTTTTATAATAAACCAATAATCTAGTAAGGAAAATGTTTCTCTGTTCTGTGAGCCACTCTAGCAAATTAATCAAACCTGAGGAGCAAGTGGTGGGAACTTCTGATTTATAGCCAGTCAGTCAGAAGCATAGGTGACAACCTGGACTTGCGACTGGCATCTGAAGTGGGGATAGTCTTGCAGAACTGAGCCCTCAACCTGTGGAATCTGATGCTATTGCCAGGCAGATAGTGTCAGAATTGAGTTAAATTGTAAGATACCAGCTGGTGTCACAGAATTGCTTAGTGGAGGGGGAAAAAACCCACACATGAGAATTGGGAGCAGAATTGGAGAGTTGAATATGTCCATCACTCTGAATAGTGCCTGACACATGGCAGGTGCCAGGTGAGTAGGCTTGCTGCTGCTGTCATCATTATGTCACCGACTGGTCAGCTCAGATGGGTTTTGTCACTGTGCTGATGACACCTGGGACACACTTATCCACCCATTTGGAAGGTAGGTAAAGAAGCTAAAGGTGGAAGATACCAACCCACACCTGGCAGAGAACTGAAGAACAGAGCTGGTTCTCACTATTCCCAGAACCAGGGGTGAAAGCAAAAGAAGTTACACTAACAAAGGTGTGAATTTTTTTTTTTTAAAGCGTAGCATTTGCTTGTAGACAGGGAGCTGGCAGGGCCCTCCAGGTGAGGTCATATCTGGTGTTACCTGTAAGGTTCTTCTGCCTCCTGGTGCTCATTTCAGGATGCCCAGATATCAAGAGACAAGGTTGGCCTGAGTGGCGGGTATGTCACCGCACTTTCCTGCCCATTAGAGGAAAACAGAGATGCTCCGTCTTCCTACATCCAAGGCTTGTGCAAAACCAGGCCCAGCTCATGTGCTGTTTCTTCTGAGAAGCCTTCCTGCTATAGTGGCCCTTGTGGCACCATGAGAAAACCCCAAACACTAACTCCCCAAGTCCTTTGCTCAGTTCATCTGAGCAGTGTCGCCCTAGCTAGGGTGTCAGAAGGCTGGGGTCTTAGAGTCCGACCTCCCACTGATCCCTCCTTCCTCATCCATGCCCTGGTATGGATTCTGGGCTCCATGGACAAGAGGAGCTTTATGACTTTTCCTTTTGGAGGCACTTCCCATGCTAGCACAGGATGTTTGGGAAGGGAGAAACACCTCCATCATGGAAAGGACAATGAGTATCTGGCATTTGCTTTAGATTGAAGAGCTTTGGGCTGCACAGTCCAGATAACCTTCACTCCGAAAACAGCCCTGCAGAGCAGGTGGACTGGGGGTCGGTGGGGGTGCCACATCCCTCCACTGTCCAGAGGCACGGTTGTCATTGCCCACCCTCCCCTAGAAGCAGCCATTCCCTCTAGGCTCCCCAGCACATCCTGTCAGGAGGCCCCCTGCCCAGACTTCTGAAACAGTTGGCTGGTGAGTCCATGGTGTAAGCTAAGCCAACTGCCCACAACTGGCTTCCAAGCAAAATTTGGAAAAGGTACACCCCATGTCTTGATTTCTCAACTGTAGACAGTTTCTCTTGGCTCTGTTCTATAAAAAATGTGAAATGAGCACATTTACATGACCTCTCTTCCTCTCAAATTCCCAACTGGTTTATTATTACTTTTAGTTCTTTAAATCCAGTGCTTCCAAAGAGGGCTCTCTGCATACCTGCCTCAAATGCAAATCCTCAGGCCCCTAGCAAAATTATCAGAATTTGTGGTGGGACCTAGGAATATGTATTTATACTCATAATCATCACTTCCAGTTAATTTTTATGTAATCTGCAGTTTGAGAACCATCATCTTAATGTCTCACTTTATAACTAAATAAATCTTATCAGTTGGGATGCTTTTGTCCACTCTATCAGAAATCGAACTAAGGAGTGATGTCAGGAAAAAATGGAGAAGTTAGGAATTCCACATTCCACCCCTCCAATTAAGGCAATGAAAACGGGCAAAATTTGTCAGGATTAACTTTTTTTTTTTAACTCTGGAAATTAACCAAAGGCTTGCAGCAACCTGGAGAAAATTTATTTAAGAAGAATGGCTGATTGATTGTCCATAAGAAATAAAGGCTGAAATCTCCCCAAATTTGGTGAATTTTAGTTAGCAATAAAAAATTTCTAGCAAAGAAAAGCCCAGGAGCAGACGGTTTCAATGGTGAATTCTACTAAATGTTTAAAAAATTAACACCAATCCTTCTCAAACTCTTCCAAAAAATAGAACAGGAGGGGACACTTCCTAATTCATTCTACAAAACCAGTGTTACCCTGATGCCAAAGATAGGCATCATAAGAAAAATACAGATCAATATCCCTTATGAATGTAGATGCAAGAATCCTCAACAAAATGCTAGAAAACCAAATTCAGCAGCATATTAAAAGGGTTTATACACCATGGCCAAGTGAGATTTATCCCTGGAATTCAAGGTTGGTTTAACAAGCAAAAATCAATCAACATAATACTCATATACTGTATTAATAAAGGGGGAAATCACATGATCATCTCAACAGACACAGAAAAAGCATTTGAAAAATTTAAACACCCTTTCATGATAAAAACATACAACAAACCTGAAAAAGAAGGGAACTTTCTTAATCTGATAAAGGGCATCTATGAAAACCCCACAGTTGACATTATACTTAATGGAGAAAGACTGAACACTTTCCCACTAAGATCAAGAACAAGACAAGGATGTCCATTCTCACTGCTTTCTACTTAACATTTACTTGGGGTTCTAGGCAGGATAATTAGACAAGACAAAGAAATAAAGGCATCCAGATTGGAAAGGAAGAAGTAAAACCATCTCTACTTGCAGATGACATGATCTTGTATATGGAATATCCTAAAGAATCTACAAAACAAACAAACAAAAAACTATTAGAGCTAATAAATGAGTTCAGTAAAGTTGCAGGATACAAGATCAATATACAAAACAGTTACATTTCAGTACACTAGCAATGAACAATCTAAAAATGGAATTAAGAAAGCAACTTCATTTATAATAACATCAAAAAGAATAAAATACTTAGGATTTAACCAAATAAGTGCAAGTCTCGTATACTGAAAACTACAAGATAACATTGAAAGAAAATGGAAAGATTCTGTGTTGATGGACTAGAAGACTTAATATCAATATGTCAAAGTTTCCCAAATTGATCTTCAGATTCAATGCACTCCCTATCCAAATTCTGCCTTTAAAAAAAATTGACAAGCTGATTCTAAAGATCATATGGAATTGCAAGGGATAAAGAAGAGCCAAAACAGCTTTGAACAAAAACAATGTTAGAAGATTCACACTTTCCAATTTCAAAACAATACAAAACTACAGTAATCAAGACTGTGTGATACTGGCATAGGATAGACATATAGACCAATGGAATAGTATTTAAAGTCCAAAAATAAATCCATACATTTATAGTCGATTGATTTTGATAAGGCTACCAAGACTATTCAATGGGATAAGAATAGTCTTTTTAACAAATGGTGCAGTGACAACTGGATATCCACATACTAAAGAACAAACTTGAGTCCTTACCTCATATCACATATGAAAATTAATTCAAAATGGACTAACTTAATGTAAAAACTAAAACTATAGTACTCAGAAGAAAACATAGGTGAAAATCTGCATGATGTTAGATTAGGTAACATTTCCTTATATATGACATCAAAAGCACAAGCAACCAAAGAAACACTAGATAAATTGGGCTTCACCAAAATTAAAAACTTTTGTTCATCAAAGGACATTATGAATAAAGTAAAAGACAACTCATGGAATGGGAAATATTTGAAAATAATGGATCTGATAAGGGTTGAATATACAGAATATGCAAAGAATTTTTACAACTCAGCAATAAAAAGACAGCTCAATTTAAAAATGGGTGAAGTATTTGAAGAGACAGTTCTCCAAAAAAGATACACAAATGGCCAATAAGTGCATGAAAAGATGCTCAACATTATTTGTGATTAGGAAAATTCAAATAAAAGCCACAGTGAGATACAACTTCACACCCACTAGGGTGGGTATAATTTTAAAAATTGACAATAACAAGTGTTGACGAGGATGTGGAGAAATTGGAATCCTCATACGTGCTGGTGGAAATGTAAAATGGTGTAGCTACTGTGGAAAAGTTTAGCAGTTCCTCAAAAAGTTCCATAGAGGGCCGGCCGAGTGGTGCCGATGGTTAAGAACTGGCTTGGGACGCCAGAGGACCCCGGTTCGGATCCCACATATGAGGGCCAGTGACACTGCCCTCTACAGCTAAGATGCTGAACAACAGCTCAATCTGGAGCTGGGCTGCCGTGAGTCGACGGCGATGGCGTAGGCCACAGCCCCTGTGGCAGTGGGTTGCCATGGGCTACCGTGTGTGGCCAGCAGCCAGCGTGAGCAGCCAGCAGCCGCTGTGAGCGGCCATCCAGAAGCCGGCGACTGATCTGCCTCACCCGGAAAGAGCACAATGATGGTGCCAAACTTGGGTCAGTGAAGCAGAGTCCTCCACAACTAGACTGAAGAAAAAAACAACAGCAACTTGTCTGTTCCCCTTCCCCCAATTCCCCAGCTCTGTTCCCATTCCCCCAATTCCCCAATTAAAAAAAAAAAAGTTCCATAGAGTTACCATATGACCCAGCAATTCCACATCTAGGTACTCAAGAGATATGAAAATATATGTCCACACAAAAACTTTTACACAAATGTTCATAGTAGCTTCAGTCATAATGACTAAAAAGTAGATACAGCCCAAATGTCCATCAATTGATGAACAGATAAACAAAATATGGTATGGTATAATCCATACAACGGAATGTTATTCAACCATAAAAAAGAATGAAATACTGACACAGGCGACAACTTGGATTAACCTAGAAAACATTATGCTAAGTGAAAGAAGCCAGATACAAAAGGCCACGTATCATACATGAAATGAAATGTCCAGAACAGGCAAATTTATAGAGACAGAAAGTAGGTTAGTGGTTGCCAGAGCTTTACCATTATTTCATGTTGTAAAGGTTTCTAATATTTCCCTTTGTTCTCTCATTAGCTGGTTTCCATCTGGGACTTCCTGGTTGCCTGCACAATCATCATGGTGGCTGGTGTGGATGTCCCTCATGGTCACGATGGCATGCTGCTCCCAGGGACTGGGCCCTGAGTGGGAGAGTGATTCTGCAATGTAGTGGTCCTGCCCAAGGCCAGGCTGCTCTGTATGATGCACAGTGGGGGCTGCTGGCATGTGCTATGCCTCATATATCTAAGTCCAAAGCACTTTACCCTTCATTCTTTTAGCCTTTCTTAAAACATCATCATCATAATAATAATAACAACAACAACATGCTTTTTATTGTGAAAAATAACATTCAACATAAACTTATAGCTTTACAAATTATTATAAAGCAAGCATTCAAGTAGTCACTCCCCAGGTATCACCTTAGAATTTCCACTTCTGTGCTCGCTTCGGCAGCACATATACTAAAATTGCAACGATAACAGAGAAGATTAGCATGGCCCCTGCGCAAGGATGACACGCAAATTCGTGAAGCGGTCCATATTTTTGTAAAAAGTATATCTAGTGCACTGTGTTGTACAGCTGAAACTAATTCTAAAAAATGTGTATTTCATAATAAAAAATAATTTAATAAAAAAAAAAGAATTTCCACTTCCTTTCTACTCCTTTCTCTCCAGCGATAAAGACTAGCCTCACTTTTATGGTAATCATTTCTTTGTTCTTCTTTATAGTTCTACTATCTGTATATGCATTCCTAAACAACAGGGGTTAATTTTGAAACTTTATAGAAATATGTTTGTTTGTTTTTTTAATCCCTGTAGAGCAATCACTCTAAACCTCAGGGGCCTGAAACAAGGATCATTCTATTACTCTCTCTCTCTCTCTCTCAAGTGTTGGGGTTGACCAGGCTCAGCAAGGTGATTTTTACTCAAGGCCTTGCGTATGGTCATGGGGGTGGAGGTCACCTTGGGAACTGCCTCCCCCTATCGCTGGTAGTAGAAGCCAGCTATCAGCTGGAACATTCACACCTGGCCTCTACGTCCATCTGAGCTTGCTCACTGCCTGGGCTCTAAGAGGGGGCTGCTGAAGAGGATGAGAAGGAAGCTGGATAGCTCTTTAGGACCTAGCTTTGAAGTCATAAAGCATAATTCCTGTCATGGCCTTTCCAGGTCCCAGGAAAGGGACTATAGACTCCACCTTTTGATTGGAGTGTGTGTGTGTGTGTGTGTGTGTGTGTGTGTGTGTGTGTGGAGGAGGCATCAGCACCCTACTGTAAAAAGGGCATGTGTGTGTACACCCATGTTCATAGCTGCATTATCGACAACAGGAAAAGGTGGAGGCCACCCAAGTGTCCACTGATGGATGAATGGGTAAACAAATTGTGGTCTATCTATACACTGGAATATTATTCAGTCTTAAAAAGGGAATAAATTCTGACACATGCTACAACATGGATGAACCTTGAGGACATTATGCTAAGTGAAATAAGCCAGACACAAAAGGCCAAATACTGTCCGATTCCACATATATGAGGTCCCTAGAGCAGTCAAATTCATAGAGACAGGAAGTAGAATGGTGGTTGCCAGGGGCTGGAGGAAATGGGGAGTTTTTGTTTAGTGAGTACAGAGTTTCTATTCGGGAAGATGATGAAGTTCTGAAGATGGATGCACAACAGTGTGAATGTACTTAATGTTGCTGAAATGCACACCTAAAAATGGTTAAGATGGTAAATTTTATGTTGTGTATTTTACCACAATTAAAAAAAAATAAAATTTAAAAAAGAAGAGAATATGCAATAGATATCTTTGGATTTCGCTACAGTTTGTGACAGCTTTGGAAAACCCAGTCTGGCACAGAATCATACATGCATACAGTTTGGGGTCTTGTATCTCTCACCTGACATTGTATCTGTAAAATTCACACAAGTTGTATGTTACTCCACTTTGCTCATTTTTACAGCTGCATAATATTCCCCCCGTGTGGATATGCCATGATGTATCTGTATTCCGTCTACTACAGATGGACATTTGGGTGCACTCCAGTTGGGGGCTAATAAAACCTACACTGCTGTGGAAATTCTTATACATTGGTCCCAGTGCACATGGGCATTTGTTTTTTTTGGCTCACGGGTTAGGAGCTCATTCAATAGATAACGGTTGTATCAGCCACTCCTATTAGGTGTGTGAGAGGGGCTGTTGTTTCTACTGACACCGGAGGGGAGCCAGGAGGCGGCTACCTAACTCCACTTGGTTTCCCTCCTGGCAGGACCAGTCTCTTTCCCCCCAGCTGCATGAGGAGGGCTGGTGTTTGCAGAGGCTCGCATTTGCTCCCTTCCAGGCCGCAACCTGACTTGGAAGGCCCTTCCAGGACAAAGTGGCTGTCAGGGCTCAGCTGGAAGCTGCCGCCCTCCTTTTCCCGGGGACACGGCTCCTCATCTGCAGATGGGGTTGGCATTTACCTCCGCCCTGGTTTATCCCTTCGTCTCACCCCATGTCCTTCCTCTCATCCAAAAACTCTTCAGAGCCTCTCAAAATGTATGCCCCACTAATGATATCCTTTATTATTTTCCATATTGCCATGGTTTACTAGCTTTACTATTAGGAGTGGTGGGACACTCTACAGTGGGAGGGAGGGGAGTGCTGTAGGTGGGTTCTGTCCTCTGTCTTGAACCTAGTCCTTGGCCCAGGGTCTCTGACTCACTCCCGCCTCTCTGGCCCTGAGCTCCATGGGCCCTCAGAGCCCAGCATGGTCTCTTTTCTCTGGGAATGGGAGGCCCCTTGACTGTTGAGTCTGTGGCCACCCAGCTGAAAGACTACCTTTCCTGGCAGCTAGAAGTAGTCATGTCACTACTGTGGAGTGATGGCTTCTGGGAAACATTAACTTCTTAGCAACCTGGGCTCTCAGCTTTGTTCCTGTGAGCTCTCTTCCAAGCATCACCCAGTGGCTAGAGGTGGGGGTGGGGCTTCGTTATTCTACTGTGTGTTCTCTTCCTTCCTCTCACTCCTCTGGTACTTCTTTAGCTCTTGCCCAGGGTCTCCCCTTTCCAGGAACGCTTGTTCCACCCTCACCCTGAAGAACCCATACTCATTCCTCTAAACCCACGGTATGGGTGGCTCCTCTCCACTACACCCCAGCCTCCCAGGTAGGTGGCGGTTTCCTATCTCCCAGCTCTTCTCCACCCTGCCCCTCAGGCTGTGGGATGTGGAATGAGAAGAGAAAGTAGACTGAGGCAGCGCCCTTGGTTTTGTGAATGTTCATTCAGCCAGCATTTGCAGTAGGGGTCCGGCCCCGCCAAAGCCAGTCACAGGATGGGGCATTCCTGGCTCTACCTCTTTGGGGAAAGTGTGAAGAGAAGGAGGTGTCTGCAGGGGGTGAACAAGGGGAGCTGAAGGGTGAGTGTGCAGGCTCCAGGCCCTGCCAGTCTCCCTGGGCAAACAGGAGGGCCGGAAGGTCCCACATCCTCCTGATCCTGGGAAGGGCTGAGGGCCAGGACAGTATCCCCACGTCCTTGGCATGGTCAGCCTGGCCCTGGATATCCAGCTCTGACTCACTCCTTGTTTGGGCAAATGTTGGCCTGGGTGCCAAGTCTCCAGGGCTTGACAAAGGCAGGGCAAGCAGAGATAGGATCTGAGGACCTGCTCCTGGGAACAGTATGGGTGCCCAGCCTGTGTTTACAGCTGCTTCCTGCTCCTGGCTTTCCGTCTGGTGAGCTGGGTGTGGCCACCGTCTGAGGAGGGAGAGGTGGGAGGATCCCCTTCAATGGACTCTGCGCACTAGTTCTGTGTGTACGAAACAATCACAGGGCACGAAGGACAATGGCATGGGAGCTGGCAGCAGGTGACAGGGTTAAAACATTTTAAAGTTTTGGTGTTTTGAGGGAGGAAGGCAAATGTATTAAAGTTAGAAGTTATTACCTTTAGAAGGTGACCACTGAAATAAGCATAGAAGGTATCTATTCCAAACAGGTAAAAGGGAATAAGACCCAAAAAATTAATCCAAAAGAAGACAGAAAAGAGGAGTGGGCAGGGGGTGCTTGGACATAAGCTGTTATAAATAAATCCAAATGTACCTGTAATCATAAAAAATGTAAAGGGACCAAATGCTCCAGATACAGGGAAAGATTGTCTAGTGAAAAAAAAAAAAGCAACTTTCTGCAATTATAGAAGACCCTTCTACAACTTAAAGAAACACAAAGTGAAGGTCAAGGGAGAGAAAGATACACCATGCAAAGATTAATTGAGAGTAAACTTGTAAGAGCTCGCTCAAGAGTTTGAGCTCTGAGCAACAGCGGTTCGAGTCCAGCCCGAGCTGAGCAGCCGCTGAGCTGCCAACAGGTAGCAGGATGGCTCAGCTTAAAAAAAATAAAAAAATAAAATAGAAAGATAAATGACACAAACCCAAAAAAAAACAAACCCAGAGTAAACTTGTGAGCTGTGTTAATAGCAGATGAAGCACAATTTAAGACAGCAAAGCCCAAAATTGACTTGTTGGAAATACAAATATAAAGTCAAGAAAAAGAGGAGGCACAAATAAAAGTACTAAGGAAGCAAAGGAGATTTAACCATAGATGTGTCAGCGAGTGAACAGAAATATGAGGCTATGTGTCGATTTTATGCCAGATAAACCAGATAATTTCTTAGAAAACACAGTTGTCCAGAATGGAATCCAAAAGAAATTTAAAAATTTGAATTGTCTTGCAGTGAAAGAATTGTAATCAGTAATTTAAAATCTACTCCTCCCCCATGTTCAAATAGCTTTGTAAGCAAATTCTTTCAAGAAACAGATCATTCCAATATTGTACAAGTTATTTCAGGGACTAGAAAAATAGGAAACACTCACACCTCATTTTTACAAGGCTAATATAACCTTGATATGCAAATTGAACAAGAACAAGAAATAAAATTACTGGTAAATCTCACTCATGAACATTGATGCAAACTGCATTCAATAATGTATCAGAAAGATAAATCATCATGGCCATGTTGGGTTTGTTCCCAGAATGCAAGGTTGGTGTAACATTATAAAATTATATAACGTGAATCACCATATTAACAGAATAAATGAGAAAAACCACAGTAATATTTCAATAGATGGAGAAAAAACTATCCAATGAAATTCAATTCATTCATAATAAAAAAAAATAAGAAAACAAAAATAGGAACAGAAACTAATAAATAAAAGGCATCTACTGATTTGGCTGGTTAGCTCAGTTGGTTAGAGCATGATGCTGATAACACCAAGGTGGCCTGTTTGATCCACGCATGGGCCACTGTGAGTTGCACCCTCCTTTAAAAAAAAAAGGCATCTCTAAGAAACTACAGCAGACAACAGAATAATGAATGATCCCGCCAAGTCAAGGTCTTATATGATGTGTTCCATTAGACATCCTAGCCAGTTGCAGTAAAACAAGAAAAGGAAATAAAAGGTACAGGATTTAGAAAGAAAAACACAAAACTCTGTTTGCAGATGGTATCTATGTGGAAAACCCAAAGGCATCTACAATTAACTAAGGCATCTAGAATTAACTAAGGGTGCTAGATGCAAAGCGAAATTCATTTGCATTTCTATACATTAGTAAAAATTAGAAGAAAGCAATTTTTTTAAAGATTTTTATTGGGGAATTGGGGGATGCGAACAGCGCTGGGGAATTGGGGAAAGGAGAACAGACAAGTTGCTGTCCTTTTGTTCTTCAGTCTAGTTGTGGAGGACGTTGCTTCACTGGCCCATGTTGGTATCATTGCGCTCTTCCCGGGAGAGGCAGATCAGTCGCCTGCTTCTGGACTGCCGCTCACTGCGGCTGCTGGCTACACACGGTAGCCCATGGCAACCCACTGCCACAGGGGCTGCAGCCTACGCCGTCGCCGGCAACTCACGGCAGCCTAGCTCCAGGTCG
>NW_017732044.1:84105-91523 GCF_001890085.2 Hipposideros armiger | reverse complement strand
ACTGGCCCTCATATGTGGGATCCGAACCGGGGCCCTCTGGCATCCCAAGCGAGTTCTTAACCATCGCGCCACTCGGCCGGCCCTAGAATAGATTTTTTTACTTAATGTACCATTAAATTTCTTTTAAATTTGTTGAGGATTTTTTTTGCATAATTAAGATAGACTTATACTATTCCACCCTTAATCTTTTTAAAAACAGCTTTCTTGAGATATAATTTATATACCATACAATTCACCCATTTAAAGTATGCAATTAAGTAGTTTTTAGCCTATTCACCATTGTGCCACAATTTTAGAACATTTTTATCACTCCAGAAAAAAACTACATACTCATCAGCGCTCACTTTCCAGTCACTCCGTTTCCCTTCCTTTCCCCTCCAAATCCTAGGCTAGCCACTAAATTTTACACAGATTTTTACACAGATTAGTTCTCCTGCACATTACATATAAATAATATAAAAAATTAGTGTGTCTTTGTGCCTAGCTTTTCACTAAGCATAACATTTTCTAGGTTCATCTGTGTTGCAGCCTGTATCAGTGCTTCATTCTTTTTCATGGTTGAATATTTTTTGTGTGAATATACCACAATTGTTTGTCCATTCATCAGTTGATGGATATCTGGCTTGTTTCCACTTTTTGCTGTTATGAATAATTCTGTTATGAACATTTGCTGTTATGAACATTCACATAGACATGTGTTTTCATTTCTCTTGAGTATATACCTAGAATGGAGTCACTGGGTCATATGGTAACTTTATGTTTAACCTTTTGAGGAATTGCCAGAATGTTATCTAAAGTGGCTTCATAATTTTATATTCCCACCAGCAATGTATGAGGGTTCCAATTTTTTCACATTTTCATTAGTGCTTGTTATTTTCTGTGCTTTTGTTTTTAATATATATAATACTCATCCTAACGGGTATGAACTTGTATCAAAACATTGTGGTTTTGATTTTTATTTCCTTAATGACTAATGATGCTGAGCATCTTTTCATGTGTTTGTTGGCCATTTGTATATCTTGTTTAGAGAACTATCTATTTAGATCATTTTGATCTGTTCAGATTAACTATCTATTGACCATTTTTAAACATGGGTTATCTGTTTTTAAATATGGAACTACAAGAGTTTTTCATATATTCTAGATACAAGTTCCTTACCATATATATGTTGCATATATTTGTCCTATTATGTGGGTTGTCTTTACACTTTCTTGATATTGTTGGGTTAAGCACAGAAGTTTCAAATTTTGATTAAATCCAATTCAGTGGCCGGCCAAATGGCTCAGTTATTTAAGAGTGTGAGCTCTGAACAACAGGGTCGTAGGTTTGATTCCCACATGGGCCAGTGAGCTGTGCTGATCTGAGCTGCTGCTGAGCTGCCAACAGGTGGCAGGATGGCTCAGCTGGTGAGAGCACATACTCCTAACAACAAGGCTGCTGAGTTCGACTCCCGCATGGGATGATAGACTATGCCCACAAGCAACTAAGATTGAAGAACAACAACTTGGCTGTTCCACCTTCCCCAATTCCCCAATAAAATCTTAAAATAAATAAATAAATAAATAAATAAATCCAATTCAATTAGATTTTTTTTCTTTTGACACTAGGTGTTTTATCTAACCCGAGGACACAAATATTTACTCCTATGTTTTCTTCTAAGAATTAGGTACATGATCTATTTGCAGTTAAATTTTGTGTATGGTGTCAGAAAGAGGTCCAACTTCATTCATTTGCAGGTGGATATCTAATTTTCTCAGCACTTTTTTGTTGAAAAGATTTCTTTCCATGTTGAATTTTTTGGTACCCTTACCAAAAACCAATTGACCATAAATGTGAGGGTTTTTTCCTGGACACTCAATTCTATTCTCTCAATCTGTGTTTATCCCTAGTAATATACTGTGTTTTTTTAAAAACAGGAAATAATTACTTAATACTTTAACAGAATGCAAAATAAAGTGCCTAAGTTACAAAACATAAATTCCTTTGGTTTAGTAATCATACCACTATTTTTACCTTTCAATGGTTGCACACGTCATCCCCGCAAAGTGAGGAAAGACTGTTTCTGTTGTACTGAAGACACCATACCAAAACCATCACACACCTTACTACTCAGTGAAACTGTCGACAGCTTACATGGAATGGAGCTGTGGGGTAGGAAAAGGGGGACAGATTGGTCTGAAGAGAAAAGGAGACTACACATGTAGAACAAGTCAGTGGGAGGGAGCTCTTTGCTGAGTCGCTATGGTATGAATCACACCCCTGTATCTACTGCATGAGGCTGAGTCTCTTGGTACAGTCACATATAAATACAGACAATCCAGTGACCCTGAGCATTCCCAGGGAAAACAGAAAACAAAACAAGCAAACAAACAAACAAACAGAAAAGCAAAGGAGAGAAATGATGGCAGCTCGAGGCAGATCATAGAATACCACAGAGCTTCTAGGACAGATCCTTAGTTTTACACTGTTTTGATTACTGTAACTTTGTAGTAAGTTTTGAAATCAGTTCCGAGTGCTCCACTTTGTTCATCTTTTTCAAGATCATTTTGATTATTGTGTTTTAATTTATATTGCGTTTCAATATAAATTTTAAGGTCACCATGTCGATTTCTGCTAAAAAGCCATCTGGGATTTTGATAAGGATTTTGTTGAATCTGTAGATCAATCTGGAGAGTAATGCCACCTTAACAATATAAGTGTTCTAATCAATGAACATGAGATCTCTTTCCATTTATTTAAGCTTTATTTAACGTCTTTCAACAAGGTTTATAGTTTTCAGAGTATAAGTTTTTCACTTATTTTGTTAAATTCCTAAGTATTTTATTCTTTTAAGTATCTTATTCTTTTCAGTACTAATATAAATGCAATTGTTTTCTTAATGTTATTTTTACATTGTTCATTGCTAGTGTATAGAAATATAATTGTTTTTGTGTATTAATCTTGTACCCTGCATCTTTGATAAACTTGTTTGTTAATTCTAATAAAATTTTAGTGGATTCCTTAGGGTTTCTTATATATAATACCATTTCATCTATAAATAGTGATAGTTTCACTTCTTCCTTTTCAGTTTTGGCTTGGACTTCTAATTCTTTTCTTGCCTAATTGCCCTGTTTAAAACTCGCAATACAATTAAATGGAGGTAGTGAGAACAGACATCCTTGTCTTGTTCCTGATCTTAGGGAGAAAGTGTTCAGCCTCTCATCATTAATATGATGTTAGCTGTGGGTTTTTTGTAAACGCTCTTTGTTAGATGAAAGAAGAGCCCTTCTATTCCCAGTTTGCTGTGTGTTTTTATCAAGAAAGTTTGCATTTGTCAGATGCTTTTTCTGTGTCTATTGAGATGATCACATTGTGTTTGTTCTTGATTTTCTTGATATGGTGTACTACATTAGTCAGTTTTTAGATGTTAAAACAATTTTGCATTCCTGGAATAAATCCCATGTGGTCATGTTTTACAATTTTTTTATATGTTGTTGGATTCAGTTTGATATTGTATTGTTGAGTATTTTTGTATCTCTATTCATAAGAGCTATTGGTTGTAGTTTTCTTGTGATGTCTTTCTGGGCAATTCTGTCTGGATCGGGGCAATTCTGGCCTGAGTTAGGAAGTGTTTCCTCTTCTTCTATTTTTTGGTAACAGTTTAAAATGTATTGATGTTATTTCTAATTTTAACATTTTGTAGAATCTACTAGTGAAGCCATCTGGTCCTGGGCTTTTCTTTGTTGGAAGTTTTTTAAATGACTAACTCAATCTGTTATTATATAGATCTATTCAAATTTTCTGTTTCTTCTTGAGTCAGGTTTGGTAGTTTGTGCTTCTAGGAATTTGTCCATTTCATTGAGGTTAGCTACTTTGTTGGCATAGAATTATTCACAGTATTCCCTTATAATCACTTTTATTATTAGTGAGATAACATTGGCAATATTTCATTTTTCATTCCTTATTTCAGCAATTTGTCTTCTCCTTTTTTTTAAATTTGGCTAAAGTTTTGTTAATTTTGTTGACTTTTTAAAGAACCAGCTTTTGCTTTGATTGATTTTGAGGTTGTTTGTGGGTCAAGATATGGTTTGTCTTGGCATAGGTTGTCCGGGCACTTGAATGTGTATTCTGCTGTTGTTGGGTAGCATTATACGAGTAAATGTAGATTAGATCCTATTGTTTAATAGTGTTGTTGAGTTCTTCTATCTTCTTGCTGATTTTTTGTTTTGTTCTAATTGTTGAGAGGGAAGTGTTGAAGCTTCAACTATGGTTGTCAATTTGTATATTTTCCAGTTTTACCAGTTTTTGTTCACATACGTGTATTTTCCAGCTCTGTTGTTTGGTGCACACACATTTAGAGTTACTCTACATTCTTGGTGGGTTAACCCTTTTATCATTGTGTAATGTCTCTCTTTGTCCCTGGTAATTTTCTAAATGAAGCCTACTTTATCTGATGTTAATATAGCAACTCTTGCATTTATTTGATTAATGTTTGCATAGTGTATTTTTTTCCTATCTTGTCAAATACATGTCATTGTATTTGAAGAGAGTTTCTTTGTTCCCCATATAGGTGAGGTGTCCTTTTTTTTCTGGCTCCTTTCAATGCTTTTCTTTGTCTTCAGTTTTCAGAAGTTTAATTATGATGTGTCTTGGTGTTGATTTCTTTGGGTTTATCCTGTTTGGGGTTTGGGCACCAGCTTAAATCTGTAGGGTTTTTTCTTTTCTTTTTACTAAGTTTTGGAAATTTCCAGATATTATTTCTTTGAGTGCTATTTTTTTTTAATCCCCACCCTCATTCTTTTCTCCTTTTGGAACTCTAATGACATGCGTGTTATTAGATCTTCTGTTATGTTCCCGCATTTCTTGAGGCTCTTCTTTTTCAGTCCACATTCTCTTTCCTGTTTAGATGTAATAATCCTATTGTTCTATCTTCAAATTTGCTGATTGTTTCCTCTGTTCTTCCCCCCCCAACCCCACCCTCCAGCTGCCTCCTATTGAGGTTGAACAAAACTCTAATCTGCTGTTAGTCCCATCCATCTTGGTCAGAATCAGAAGCTCTCCTTGGCATGAACGGAGGCATAAGAAAACTATAAGAAAATATAACTTAATTTGTGTCTTCTGGATATAGAAGAAGCTTTTGATGGCTAACAATAAAGATAGAAATCACACAGGGAATATCTTAATAGATTTAAATACTCAAAGATTTAAAGTTCTGTAACATCCTGAAAAAAAACCACTAATAGATTAAGTAGCAAATGGCAAAGGATGTGCCACATATAAGATAGCAAGTAATGTTTCTAACATATAAAGTGATAAAAACATCAGTGCTCTATGTGGGTACATAGACAATTCACCAAAGAGGAAATAAAAGTGAGAAATATACATTGGAAAAGAAAATTTAACCTCATTACTGTTTAAAGAAATGCAAATTAAAGTAAGATACTGTTTTCCACCTGTCCAATTAGTAAACTTTTATAACCGTGATTACCCAGTGCCAGTGACAAGGAGTGAAAATTAGTACTCACATAAGGGGTCTAAGTGATACAACCTGGGTGTGAGCCAGAAATTTTACTTTGAGAAATTTTTCCTGAGGAAATTATGCAAAATACCAAGCTTATGAATAATGACATTCATAGCAGCATTCTTTATGATAGAAAAATTCTCATTTATAAAAGTGTATCTTGAGGGATGGTTGCATAATCAGAGTAGTCATCATTATTAACATTAATCCAGCATCCACCTTGAGCCAAGAAGTGTTGTCCACTAAGCGCCTTGACAACCCTCCGATGTCGAGCCCATTATCGCCCCCATTTTACAGAACGTCAGAACAGATTGCACTGGTCACGCCCCACCCCACCCCGGGAGTGGCGGAGACAGACAGTTCCATCCTGGCTCTGTCCAAGTCCCAAGGCCATCTTCCGGGCAGTTAGAAACTGATAATCAAAAGGATGTTTTTAACAAAGCAGGGACATGTTTACAATATGATGCTAAATGAAAAAGGAGAATCCAGAGTCACTCTATGATTTTAAATGGAAAGAGTATAAAATTGTTGCAAAATGCAGTGAAGGAAGGGATCTGAGAAAGAAGAGGCCACAGAGGCAGCGTAGGCACAAGGGGTGAGGGGTGGGGGCCATAAGGGCACTAGTGCTATTTCATGAAAGCCTTGACTGGCTTTCCCCAGGCTCCTGGGGAGCTGGGGCTGGATCACAGAGACAGACCACCATCTGGTGCAGTCTATGAAGGAACAAGGGTCAACAGGACCCTGGGGCTCTATCATCCCGAGCTCCCTGCCACCCACACCCCTATCCACTGGGGAAGGTAAAGCCTCAGTGCCCTCCAATTCTGACAAACAGCCAATGGCACCCACTCTCAGGGACGGAACTGAAGTCAGATGAGCTGTGAAGGTCAAGGGAACCAGGAATGATGTCTCAGGAACTGGAGGGTGCTCAGGAATGGCAGAAGAGGACCCAGGACCAGCAATGGCCTCTCCTCCAACTTTGCAGCCTCCAGCACTGAGGGCTTCATAACCAACGGTGAAACAAAGGCAAGGAGAGGCCAATTCACTAGTCTGAATTGTGAATTCACTGGCTGTTTGCCAAAGGATGCTCTGCACATCAGCGAAGGTGGTACCCCTCCCATGCAGGGTGCCTCAGGCCTTCAGAGCAGGGCCAGGTGACACTGGGGACCCAAGCTACCTCTTGGAGCACTAGCGTGTTCCAAGAAACATCTGCCGTGCCGCGTGGGAAGAAAATATCCTTAACTGTTTCAGAGCCTAACGATAGAAGGAATGTTGTTTTTCACTTCCCCTGAAATGAAATCCTGTAACTAGGAGCTTCCCAAACCTCAATCCCCAGGAACCTGGGGCTTAAATTTAGATTTTCCTTGGAAGGTCATGGGATCACCCTGGCTCCGGGTCAGCAAGCAGCTGCTCAAGATAATTTTGCTTTTCTGCTGACTCAGGCCTTTCCCTCACACAATGAGATCCTGCCGCACTTCCCCTGGGAAAGAGAACAATGGCTGTAGATGAGCAGGTGGCCTTGGCCAGCACACTGGCCGGCAAGACCTCCAGAGATCAGAGATTGACGTCCCTGCCCAGCCCTGGACCCCCTCTAAACTTGGCTTACAGTCCCCAGCGCAAGGTGTGGCCCCTGTCACACAAGCCTCCACCTGCTTTTCGGGCACTGTGCCCCTCCCTATCTCTGGGCTCTTTCATGAACTTCCTTGGATCTTGGCTGATCTTGGCCAGCTCCTCTGAGAGGCCATTACTTTGTGCCACACTGTTGTCTCTTTCCCCCAGTCCACAGGTATACCTGAAAGGGCTGCCCTGAGGAAAACAGCCCGAGTGGAGAGGGCAAGGGTGGGCAAAGGTGGGGCCCACACGGCCTGAGGAGGCCATGGCAGTCGTCCTGGGAAGACAGCAGTGTGGAGTGTGGTGGGGG
>NW_017732044.1:56352-84030 GCF_001890085.2 Hipposideros armiger | reverse complement strand
GTCCCTAGACTCTGCTGTGGGGAGCAGGATTGAGAGGGTGGGGTGGGTGGTAAGGCTGGGCCCCCTGGAGTGGATGGGGGAGGGGACATCCAAGACAGTGTGCAGGGTGGAGGAGGAGTGGCCCACAGGTCTGCAGCCAGTGAGGGGGTGGCTTGGAGGAGCCAGTGGTCCTCAGCGCAGGGAGCTGAGGTGGGAGCAAGGAAGGGGGTAAAACTTCCTTCCCTCACAGGGCCCAGCAAACTTGGGCACCTTCCTATGCTGGAGGAACAGGGTATTGGCCTTATCTCAGAGCCACCTGAGGAGGGAGAAGGAACCAAGGCCAGGAAGGACAGATTTGTAGAAGCTCCCAGGATGTGGCCACCCTCAACATCAGACCTTCTCTGTGGAGGGCCCTGTCTAGCAGAGCCAAGAACCTCCGACCAGAGGAAAGCATGGGAGTCCCAACGGCCTCAGTCCAGGACTGAGTAGACTTTACTGGAAACAAAGTGGCTGACAGGGAGTGTGTGTGTGTGTGTGTGTGTGTGTGTGTGTGTGTGTGTGTGTGTGTGTGTGTGTGTGTGTGAGGGGGGTGCCAGAAAGGGGCTGGTGCCCCTGTGGGGTTGTGGGCTGCAGGACCTTGTGCCCCCATCTGAGCCTCAGGGGGCCCCAGTGTCCATCCCAGTGAGCCTTTCGGCTGGGCTATTGTGCAGAAGAATGCCCGGAAATCCCGCGCCTTCCTCCTCCAGCGAGGATGGGGGCTCTTCCTCCTGGCCAGGAAACTCCAAGTTGGCTTCCGGAGGGCGGCCTGGGGGCTGGGGTGCCAGGGGTACCACTGCCACTTGTGGGAGGGCAGAGCGTAGCCCATTCTTTCCCTTCGTGTCTCTCCTGTCTGAGGGCCAGAGTAGGCCTCCAGCCTGGGGCCCCGGGCTACTACCGGGAGTACAGCCCGTGTAGGAGATCATTGGGGAGCCCTGGGGACTTCCTGAAGTGGTGTCGCCTGAGCTGGGCCTCGCAGGATGGGGGATGGGCAGCATCTCAGGAAGAGGGACAGTCTGTGTGAAGGTTGGGAGGTCCGGGAAGTCCCAAGGCAGGGGCAGAGTGGGGGATCTCCCAAGGCGAGGTTCGTGTGGAAAGGTCCCTGTGCCGTCTGCTTCATGCTGGGGCCTGAGGCCCCAGGAAGGTAGTGATCAGGTAGGCGGTGGCGCTGGGCAGGACCTTAGATGAGGCCGGAGGCCAGCCTGACCTGCACAATCCTGCCTGGCTTCTCGGCCTGTGGGAGAGGCACCCGCACAGTAAGTGTTCGGAAAAGGGGCCTGGGTCGGGTTTGGATTCCAGGGCGAGCTTCCTGGAGGAATAGAACGAGCTGTGATTGGCAAACCCAGGAGAAGCGGCAGCGAGGGTCCCCCACGATGGCTTCTGAGAGGTGGTGATGGTGGGGGCTCCCGCAGACCTTGGCCAGGGACGCGTGGAGCTGGCCCGGGGGGTAGGGACCATCAGGCTCATACGGAAAAGTGGCAGGGGAAGTTGAGGATCATGCAGCTCCTGAAATGGCGAGGCAGGAACACTTAGGAGATGGAACGCGCTCGGCCGCAACTAGGACAACCACGGGCGGAGGCTTGGGGGCGGTGGCCGCGCGGGAAGCTGTCCCAGCTCCCTCCGCTACGCCCGGGCGTAGTTGTTGCCCAAACAGCACGCTGCCGGGGGTCGCCATGATTGGCTGCGGGCCGATGGTCCGCACGCGGATTGGCTACTCTGGGCCGGGGGGCCGGGTCCGAGGGACAGAGTCCGGCCCCCAACCTTCAAATGGGAAGCCCCTCCAGAGGCGCTGGCAGACTTGAGGTTGTCCTGCGGCCCGCCGGGCTAGCGGGCTGAGGGCGGAGAGCGGGCGCAAAGGCACCAGGGTCCGTGCAGGGCGCCGACCCACTTGGCCGAGGCACCGCCGCCCCCACGCCCCCACCCCGAGGTCCCGGGGCCTTCGGGTGCGCGTTTCAGCTCTAGCCATGGGATCGGCGGCGCTAGAGATCCTCGGCCTGGTATTGTGCCTGGTGGGCTGGGTGGGCCTTATCCTGGCTTGCGGGCTGCCTATGTGGCAGGTGACCGCCTTCCTGGACCATAACATCGTGACGGCGCAGACCACCTGGAAGGGGCTGTGGATGTCGTGTGTGGTGCAGAGCACCGGGCACATGCAATGCAAGGTGTACGACTCGGTGCTGGCGCTGAGCACCGAGGTGCAGGCGGCGCGGGCGCTCACCGTGGGCGCCGTACTGCTGGCCCTCGTCGCACTCTTCGTAACCCTGGCGGGCGCGCAGTGCACCACCTGCGTAGCCCCGGGTCCTGGTAAGGCGCGTGTGGCCCTCACGGGTGGCGCACTCTACGCACTCTGCGGACTGCTGGCGCTTGTGCCGCTCTGCTGGTTCGCCAACATCGTGGTTCGCGAGTTCTACGACCCGACCGTGCCCATGTCGCAGAAGTACGAGCTGGGCGCGGCGTTGTACATCGGTTGGGCGGCCTCGGCTCTGCTCATGTGCGGCGGCGGCCTTGTGTGTTGCGGCGCCTGGGTCTGCGCGGGGCGCCCTGACCTCAGTTTCCCGGTCAAATACTCGGCGCCTCGGCGGCCCGCAGCCGGCGGCGACTACGACAAGAAGAACTACGTCTGAGGGCGCTGGGCACGGCGTGGCCCCTCGCGCCAGCTGCGCCCGCGAGCTGGATTGGCCAGAGAGCCCCGCATGGATGGAGACCTCCGTTGGGCCGCAACGCGCACAGGCTTCGCGGAATGCCCAGCCCTGCGCCGGGATGCGCGCCACCGACGGGACCCTGCCTCGCCCCGCAGCGGGTCCGCTCCGACTGTCACTCGCCCAGCTCTGCCCTGAACAGGCTACTAGCACTTGGGAGGACTTGTTCAGTTTCTATTTCTGTGCGCAGTGCTGGCTCCAACGTGGGAGGGGCGCGGGTTCCTTGGCTGTGTGGGCACTGGACTAAAGATTCCACTTCTCTCCCCGTCCCTTGGGGTCTTGGATGCTGCCGCACTTTTTCCAGCTGCTCCTGCTATTTCAGAGGGGCAGGCGGAGGAAACAGGGCCCGCAACCTGAGCTGCCCGAAGGATGTGTGCAGCTGGCCTTTACCCCATCAGCGGGGCCTGAACCCAGGGTAACCGAGGCTTGGCCTAGACCTACCTCCCTCACTCCAGCAGTTACCTAGGCGAGGCTTATGGGCATCAGATCCTGAGTGTGGGGCTGGGGCCCTGCCCTCCTTCGCAGCTTGGGGAAGGGTAAGAATTTGCTTAGTAAATGGTTTGAATACCCTCCCACCTGTGTTTTGTCCTCTGTCCAGTCGCTTGTGCCCAGCAGTCCCCATGAATCCACCCACCCACGGACTCCTCCCTGAAAGGCTTCTATGGGGTCCTCCCACAGTTGGCTTCTGGGGTCCATAAGATCCTACAGCCTTTTCTTGGGTCCTCCCTGCCACCTGATCATTTTCCTGCTGGGTAGGAAACAGCTCACTGCAACCCAGGAAGGCAAGATAGTCAGAAGAGCCTCTGCTGAGTCATGGGGCCTGTGGGGAGGAGACCCCAGCAGAGGATGCAGGTTGGCCACCCCCACCCAAGACAGTACGTGTGTGTATGTGTGTATGTGTGTGTGTGAGAGACTTGGGATGCACTAAGTGCTGAGGGTGGGCTGCCAGGCTGCTGGGTATTTTCCACCTGCTCTCTCAGGGCTCGCCTATCTCTGGGTCACATCAAATGGCAACAGACATCTGTATGTCACCAACCGGGCCCTTTCTGCCAATGGTGCAGTGGGAATAAGGGTGAATCCAGAATGTGCACTGAGATCCAGCAGAGCTAGCTGGTCGACAAGCTCCCACGGGGAAGAGGCCCCACAGTCAGTTGCCTGGAGAGTGCCCCAGCTCAGCTCCCACCTTTCTGTCCTGGCTCTTCTGCCAGTCTTAGGCGTGCCTCTGTGCAGGACTTGTGCCCACCCTACTGAACTGGCAGCCATCCTAGACTTGTGCCAACCTCCAGCACCTGTGTGACCTGCTGGGCGCACCCTGTGTGACCTTTCTATGGGTAGGATCCCTGTTGGCCCTGGCCAGGCACCTGGGGTTGGGGGTCCCAGGAGGGCAGAGCAAACCAGAGCTATCTGTTATAGCCATCAAAGAACTCATTGCTTCCAGCCCTGTTCTAGGCACTTTGAATCAATGCACTTTTACCTTCTGTCAAAGACCATGGCAAGAGAGAACAGTGGATGGGAGTGGGGGGTAGGGGAGAGAGGGTGGTAGGAGAGAAGGCTGTGGGTTGGTACTCTTAAGACTGACTGGCCAGCAAGAAGACTTGGCATCTTTCCCCAACCCTGGCCCCAGAGGCCCTGTCCAGAAATGCCTGGGTCATATCCAGTGGCAGGGAGTCTCCTAGGCTTGGCCAGGTTCCTTGGGAGTGGGGGCATGGGGAGAACCCCAGGTCATGGGCCCAGAGGGGCTCAGGGTGGCCACATCAGAACCAGTAGAGTGGGACTTCCAGGGAGGCTGAAACATCTGGTAGCCTGAGCTCCCAACAATGGGATGAGCTGCAGCAGGCTGGGCCCCATAGCACCAAGGTCCTCAGCAGCCCCCAAGGCAGCCCTGCATGGTCTGTGCAGCACGGACCAAGAACAGCCCTGGAGTGCAGGAGTATGTGATCCTGGTCCTTGCACTGCTGCACCTGGCTGACAAGGCCAGCTAATGTTGGGTATAGGGTATTTGGCCAGGAGTGCAGGCTGCATCCCATACAAGCCCAGAACTCTGATTCCTTCAGGCCCCAAGCATCAGCTGGGATTCTGAAGGGCAGCTGCACAGTCTCAGCCTTTGCAAATGGCCAAGGTGGGTAGCTTGATAGCTCTGGGGAGCCAGGCTGCTGCTGCCTGACCGGTGCCAGGAAAAGCAGGGGCAAACTTTACTGCCCAAGGTCAGGAAAGAAAAGCTGGCTGCCAATGCAGCTGACTCCACTGTGCCAGCTCTGAGACCTGGCCCCACTCACCCGCATCCTCTGGGCTTTCCCCCCCAACAACTCAGAGCCTGCCCAAACCACTCTGCCTCCTCTTGCCTGCAACCCTGGGCAATGCATCCAGGTGGCATGTCCCTCCAGCCTGCCTGCTTCCGTGACACCCGTGCTCCATGCAGCGGCCATAGATGGCCTCAGCCACTGGTGTGAACAGGGAGCATTCTAGTCTCTAGATCAGGGGTCAGCAAACTATGGCTCACGAGCCACATGCAGCTCTTTGGGTACATTCCGTCTCAAAAGTTTGCCGACCCTTGGAAGAGCCAGTCCTATCCCTCACAACAATTTAAAAATTATTCGAGAGCCATAAATATATTTTTACAAATAAGGAAAATTTAAAGTAATATTGTAAATGAAACTATGATAGTTTTATTTTCATTTTCAATTTTACTTCAGAGCCACATGTACGTACCCAAAGAGCCGCATGTAGCTCACCAGCCGCAGTTTACCGACCCCGGCGGCTCTTCCATCTCAAAAGTTTGCCGACCCCTGCTGTTGATCATACTCCAGAGACATCCAGGCGTGTGGGACCAGCTGATCCCATGGCTCTCCTGATTGAGAACTCTCACTATTCTGAAGACTTTGGAGGTCACTGAGGTCCCGTCTAGCTCAGACCCTCTGTGATCAAGACACAGGTGAAGTTGACCTCGTAGGCACCATGTCTTCATCCAGGGCCCCTCAGCTATCCCTGCCCTTCCCAGCTTAGAGCCTTGTCTAGCAGCCTGGCAGTACCAGCTGTGTGACTGTGGGGCCAGGGTTGCCTGGACAGGTAGGTGCTAGAGGGTGAGATGACAGACATGCCGGGGGTGGGGGGGACTGAGGGAGGAGAAAGGCCTGGAGGGTGACATGGTCAAGAGGGAGAACTTGAGATGCTGCCAAAACCAGACAGACAGGAGGAAGTGGTGTGAGGGTGGACAGAGCCAGGTCCTGACTGGCATTGCTGGGCAGTGGTCAGTGCAGGTGGCGTGTGGAGGCCCAGGTGCTCAGACGCCTGGCCTCTGCCCGTTGCTGTCTCCACCCCCACCCCCACCTCAGGATGCTGATTTCCTGCTGGGCCTCGAGGGCGCCTGGGGCACAGGATCAAGGCTGCTGTGGACCCACAGAAGGCTCAGGGCACAACCAAACACTGGCCCTATGATTGGAGTAAAGATTGGGGACCAAACCTAAAATAAGCATTTTTATTTCATTAAAAACTACTGTCCCAGTATCTAAAACTATGTCCATAACTTACAACCTAAATAAAAGCCAGTTAATATAAATAAGGAGAAAGTCGTTTCTGAAGAAATCAAACTCTGGAAAAGAAAAAAAGAAAAAACAAACAAATTGCAAACAATTCTGATGACTCCCCTGAGTAAACACACTATCTGGGCCCTCCCTCTGACATGCTGGGCTGCTGCTGCTGCTATTCTCCACCATTCATGGGGTGAGGGCCACCCCAGAACCACCGAGGCACCTGTTGTCCTCACTGCATCTCCCTGGCCAGGTCCATGCTCTCATCTGCTTGAGAATCCCCAAAGGCCTCACAGTTCCCCAGCACCTTCCCACCTTGTGGACCCCACCCAGTGGCTTGTTTATCCCGTCTCAGCCCCAGAGTGACACTCCCCTTGCCTGAAGCAGCTCCTTCCAACCCCCCAGCATGCTGCTCTTCACCCTTCCTGGCTGGCCCACCCAGGAAGGGTGGAAAGACACACAGTAGCACTGGCATCATTACTGAGCAGGATGCAGGAGAGAGGCTGCCTCAAATGCCAGTCCTACTGCCTGAGAGCCCCACTTGTAACCTTTGATTTGGGTCATAAACTTACACCTCTGCCCCCATCTTAAGGCCCTGTGCTGAAGCTCGGCACCAAGGGGTATCAGCCCCATTTCAGATAAGAAAACAGGTGCAGCCTGGTGAGGTACTTGACAGACCTTGCTGAAGACTCTACGGGTCTGATCCCAGAGCCCCTCCCCAACAGGGGCTGTGCGCCCAGCCCAACCTGAGAGAGGGTCTGTGGAGTCCCTAAAACCCCGTATGCTGTCCTCAGCAGAGCCTACTGGGCCTCAGCAAGGGAAGGGAGCCTGCCCCCACAGCTTCCAGATCACCATGGACTGGGGGAGAGAGAGGACCCTGGGCTGGCAGGAGGGGAACCCCTACATCAGAGTCTTGACAGGACTGTCTGCCACAGCAGAGGCCCCAGCTCAGCTCAGGGAGATGCAGGGCTGGGCGTGGGCATCCACTGTGTGGGGGCCATGTGCTGAGAAGTGGTCACTAGACACAGAGCAGGCCCCCTGACCTGGTCAGCTATGACCTGTTTCCTGAGGGGCCCCTCAAGGTGCCATAAGGGGCAGTGGAGAAAGCCCTGGCTGGAGAGGCATCTAGTGTCACAGGATTTCAGTTACAGTCGTATGCTGGTGCAGGCTCATGTAGAGCTGACATTTTATAATTCTCAACTGAGTGGCTGCCAACATCTTTGCTTTTTCAAAAGTCAAGCATACGAGTCTGGATAGATGCCCCTGTGGGCTCCAGTCCAGGACCTGATATGAGGCTGAGAGGCGCAACAAGGTTCCAGGTGGCCCCCTAGGGGAGCCCTCGTTGCTGGAGCCATGAAGTCTGCTTGTCCCTTGCTAATGCCCAGCCTATGGTGTGGCTGGGGGGGCAGAGGGCAAATGCCAGCCATTTTTGAAGGGTTCCCAGGAGCTTAATGTAATTAGCTCCCTCAAAAATGCCCTATTGTGACACTGCTGCCAGCCCAGGGACAGACATCCTTGGGAAAAATGTGTTGGCCAATCTCCTCAGTAGCCCCACTCTGATCTGAGATCCACGTAGAAGCCTGACTTGAGGAAGAAAAAAGCAGGAAACCACAGAAGGGAATCAGAGTGGCCTTCAGCAGCGCTGGCTTTGTGGCAGGGCCACCCCCACCCTACCCCACACTCACCCTCAGGACAGGAGGGCAACAAGCGCGTCCAGAAACTTGCTCCGATCCTCCGCTTTCAGTTCAATTACTGCAGTAATGAAAGAAAAACATCTTGTGAGATGGGAGGAATGAGGGAGAAGTGAGAAAAACAAGTCAGGGAACATTAACTCCCTCTTCCCACCCATCCAGGACTGGAACTCTCCAACACATTCCAAAATGGACTTGGCTCCTGGATGGTCTGGAATCTTCTGGACTATGAGGTTATACTTCTCCATCCCTCTGTATTTCATCCTCAGAAACTGCCAACTGCCTTGTTGGTGAGGCTGGGTCTGTGGTCTGTGGGGAGGACCCTCCAGGCAGCCAGGGACCAGCAGTGACAGGCAATGGAAGGGACACAGGGGATGTGAGGAATCAGATCACCACAGTCCTGGGCAGAGACGGGCCTTCCCACCCTGCCAGACAGAGAGTGCTACCCCATAGTGGGCTGTGGGAGGCCTTGAGGTCAGACAGGAGGCCAGCCTTTGTCCTGCTCTGGGCAGTCCCTCAGCTTCAGTGCCCTCTTCTGTAGAAGAGGACACAATGCAAACTGCCCCCATCTCTGGGGGCCACCAGTCTCAGACAATCTCATGGGCCCTCAGATGGCAAAACCAAGCTGGCCTGGTCTGAGAGCTGTCTGTGCCGTGGGTCACGGCTCCAAGAGCCCCAGGCTCAGCTTATCCGGATGATGCCGGCCACTGCTCCTGCTGCCTCGTGCCCATGCTCTCCACCCAAGCAGCTCCCGGCCCACAAACCCTCCCGTGTGGAGGAGCTGTGACATCCTGCGGGCCAGCCAGCACCAACCTCTCCACATCTCGGGCATGAAACAGGAATCGGGGCTACTGCTGGAGGTGAACCTACCCAACACAGAGCTGCAGCCTGAATAGGCCCAGCATGAAGAAGCCAGTTCTAGACACTGAGGTAACGGGATGAAGACTGGGTCTCTGATTACAGTGCCCATCATCATTTAGGAATCAGTGGTAATGTAAGAAAATGTCCTTTATGAGAGATGGGTGTTACGGGGCAAGTACATCCTCCCAGAATTCATACGTTGAAGGCTTAACCTCCAGCACCTGAGAATATGACTGTATTTGGAGATGGGGCTTTTAAAAGGGTGATTAGGTTAAATGAGGCAGCTCGGGCGGGCCCTAATCCAATCTGGAAGAGATCTGGACACAGAGGGACAACCATGTAAGGACATGGTGATAAGGTGACCATCTACCAAGGAGAGAGGCTTCAGAAAAAACTGACCCTATAGACGCCTTGATCTCAGACTTCTAGCCTCCAGAATGGTGAGAAATTATTGTTTGTTGTTTAAACCCCCGTCTGTGGTACTTTGTTACGGCAGCCCAAGCAAATAATAAGAGTGAAGTGTCAGCGTGTCTGTTTTACTTTAAATCTGTCAGCAAGAATAAAAAGCAAATATGGCCAAATGTAAGCCATGTTTCATGCTAGTGTCTGGAGAAGCTCCAGGGTGACGTGGGGGGCACTGGAGGACCTGCAGGTGTGGTTCCCCCAAAGCCACCACCTGGGCAAGGCTCTTCCATTCTGTGGGCTCATGCAACACATGGGTGGGGCCAGTGCTTGGGCCATCATACAGGACTATGTGGCAGCCTCTGGCAGGACCCTCACAACAGCACAGACGAGAGCTGCTGGCCTACACTGTTGGCCAGCACAGCCATGGAGGTGGCACTACTGGGTCACCACAGGACCTGCTCTTTCTACAACTCACTGAAGGGGCAGGTGACCATGATGGGTGAGGCTGGGCCCTGGAGGTCCTGGTGGTCAGTCCTCCAGGTTCATTGGTGAAGTGGTCTCAAGGGCTGGATTATAAGGCCAGTGCCCAGAAAGGGGGTGTTGGGCCCGAGGCATGCCAGAGCTCCCTGAGCTGCTACAGCAGCCGGGCCCAGGGCTGGTTCCAGGAAGACAAGAGGTCTGCTGGCAGGGTACCCAGTTTCCCTGGTTCCAAGGCAAGCGCTGACCTTGAAGGGGTCCCAGTGCAGCGGACTCTTACCTGAGAGGTCGAAATAGTTGTGCAGTGTCCGGGAGTTGGTGCCTTCTGCTGCCTTCTCAAATGCCCGTCCAAAAAAGCTGTGGACATGTAAGAGGCTCACTGGAGGCCCTGACACTGCAACGCACCCTTCCCTATGCTGAAGTTGGCCTAGACTCCTCCCCGGCCAACAGTTCCGCCCTTCAGCATTCGTGCCTCTTCCCGGGCCACTGCCCTCTGAGGCCCCACCCCCACTCACTGGACAGTCACTGCCTCTGACTGCTGCTCCATACCTGTACCCAGCCAAGCCCTTCTCAACCCTCAGGGTGTGAATGTCCCTCTGTACCTCCCATTGCTTCATGCCCAGATCCCTAACTGCAGCTTCCCTCATGCCTGGCACCATACTGGCAGCTGCATCAGGTGAGACGCAGAGGGTCAGTGGGAGCTGTGTTGGGATGGGGATCTCAGATGAGACCAGGTCACATGCAGCAGGGCAGGAATGGGAGAAGGCTGCAGGGCTGCACTGTGGCATAAGAATGGAACTCAGCCCAACAAGGGCAGGAACCCTGAGTTGCTGAGAGCACAGGGCAGCAGGGTGATAGCCTGGAGCACGGGCCAACCCCCCTGGGGGATCAAGGTCAAGGCATAAGGGCTGGCAATAGAGGGAGTGAGTTGTGGGGAAGAGGGCTCTTGGGCCCACTGTGGAATACAGGCAGGGGAGGGGCATGTGTTTCAAGCCTCCATGGCAACTCTCACAAAAGACTGTGCACTGGTCAGAGCTAACATTAACCAACCTGGTTACACATACGACATACAATCAAAAACTGACATGGAATGGGGACACAGGTGGCTGTGATGACCCACGGGGGAAGTGCTCATTGTTCGCCTTAGGAACCCAGGCCAGGAGCCCCTGGCAAGCTCTGACCTGCGTGACCATGAATTGGAGACCCACAGTGGAGCTTTGGAGATCAGCCCAGAAACACAGAAGCACTTGTCTTAAAAAGGTCCATTGTCTCTACTAATTGTCTACTAAATGGCCTTTGCAGACACAAAAGAAAATCAAAGGTCACAACAGTGGAGCTAGGATTGACCTGGATCTAGGACCAGTGTCTTCCATGGCAGAGACTAACAAAGGCTAATTGGGAAAAATGAGGGGTACAGCACACTGGGAAGTCCTTGGCCCCCCAAATTGCCCTGCCAGGAAGCTGGGCTGCAGCCTCCTGCCACCCACTGTCACCCGGCTTCTGTCCAAGGTCATCTTATAGGACCTGCTGGGGAGCACTGAGCCAGGGCACTGATTGCTCCGGGGAGGCAAAGACACCTAAGGATGGTGACAGGCAGTCCCTGGGATTAGTCACCAGGTTGTCCGGCTGTACGGAACATGGAGGGGCAGCAGGGAGAACCAGGGAGCCCCTAGGCCCTGCCTGCTGGCTGACCCAGGTTTGGAAGAAGTGGACAGGAGGAAACCCAGCCCTGCTGCAGGAGGAGGGTAAGAACACAGAGCTCAAGATGCAGCGAAAGGGCAGGAAAGACGTTTAGAAGACGGTAGGAGAAGCTTCTCAGGAGTGCAAGATGAGCTTGTGCATTCTCAAACCCACTGGTACGTTGTTAATAACAAACAGCTGGAAATAGCTTAAATGTCCAACAGGAGAGTGGCTAACCTGCTGTCCAAGGACTGAAGGTCTCACAGCCCTGCCCGTGAAGGAAAAGGCTGTCCTGGGTGTGGCCTTGAGGACAAACCTCACCCGACTCCACAGGACCCATGGGCCAATGATACCCTGCGCCCTCCAAGTTCCCAGGACATGTGGAACCCTGCTCACTTCTTTCTGTCCGAGCTGTCGGTCTCTGGGGGGATGCCCACCACAGTCACTGTGCCCTGCTCCACATTCAGCGGGGCAGACATCACCAAAGGCAGCAGCTTGCAGCGCCGGTTCTTTGTCTACGGAGGCAAAATGCACCCTCAGTCACAGCCCCACAAGGTGAGTGTAGCACTCAGTGCCCAGAACCTTGACCGTGGGAGGCTTCCCAAAAGCCTCCATTTCACCAGAAGAAATGTTTAAGCCCCAAAAAGCCACCACAGGGCTTCTGTGCTGCTGGTCATGGCCCCACTGCCCCTTGGGTGTTCCCTCTCACCTCCTTTTGGTCCTGACATAAGTTATCACCACCTCCAGGAGGCCCTCCCCAACCAATCACTTCTCCCTCATCTGGCTTCATCCTCTCTGTGGCATGTGCCACACCTGACGCTGCATGTACTCATTCCTTGTCTGTTCCTCTTGCCAGCATATGTGCTTACTCAACATGGAGACTGGAGTGTTTCCTTCATTGCTGTGCCCACGGCACCCACACCCAATGAAGGTGACCAACTGTCATGGCCTGCCCAGGACTGAGGGACATCAGAGCCCAGCAGGTAGTGGATGATTAATAAACATCTGATAAATGAATGGAACTGTGAAGTAGGTATATGCTCACCCATTCTACAGATGGGGAAACTGAGGCTCGGAGGTCAAATAACTGACCTCACGTCACACAAGTGGTAAATGAGGAGGCTGAGATTTAAACCCGGCTTAGAGGACTTTAGTATTTATGTTTTGTCCCTGTTATATCTTTTGTCATTACTTGACTGTCTTCACATAATACTGATAATCATTTTATTGGTCACTTCAGTAGTATGAGATAATCTCAACCTCCTATTCAACATTTTGTTTAAACTGGCCCCCATTATAAACCTTCATCCTGGAAACAAAGTAAGACTTCGATTGCTGAAATGTGTGAAATCATCCTTTCTTCAACCATACTTGGGGAGGAGCCAACATTATTGGGGTAGGGACCCTGCTTTAATGCCAGGTGAGTTGTGGGGGGGACCGGAGGAGGGGGTGTCCTGGACCAAAGCAAATAAGGTTGTTAGGCCGTAGGGAAAACAGAACCACACACAGAAAAGGGAAAGTCAGCTCAGAAAATAAACTTTTGCTAGGAAGTAGGTTTGTACTCCAACCAACCTCATCTTCCCCTGATCTGCAACACTGTAACACAAGTCCCAGTCCCAAATACTCTGTGAGGTCCCTCCCTACTCATCTGAGTCATCAGGACAGTGAGTGACAAAATCAGAGCTCATGGGAACTGGGAGGCTCCTACGGGTCAGCTGAGGAAAACCCAGCTCAAAAAAAAAGGGAGGGGTTTGCCCAGCTCCTGTAGCTGGTGAATAACCATCAGCACCCCAAGGCCAGCTTCTAGCGCCCAGTCTGAGTACTACTCTGAGCGGCTGCTTTTTGGCAACCACCCAGCCGGCTCCTCACCGAACACACAAAGGACTTGAGCAGGTGTCTGCTGAGCAGGCTCAGGGACGCTGGCTTGGAGAACAGCATGACATCTGGCGTGCCCTGGGAGGAGGAAACAGATGATCAGAGGGGGGCCACCTGCCGGTATGGCATGGTGACCGCCCGTAGTCCAAGCACGCCTGACCTCCATGAGGGAGCAGTAGAGGAAAGGTCCCTGGGAGATGATGAGGTTGGTGCAGAGGCAGCTGGCAATGATCTGCTGCGTAGCTCGCAGCTGCTTCTTGGCGAGCTCCAGGCCGAGGTACAGCTTGTCCAGGTTACTCCTGAAACACGGCAGACACACGACTTCAGCACAGAGTCAAATAGAAAGCTTGATTCCTGGGTCAGGAGGGAGAATGGGGATGACAGTTTGTTTCTTGCCCTCCTGAGTTCCCTTTCATGTGAAAGGAAAAAATAAAAAATGTATAAACCCAAAGTGATGGATGTGAGAAGTGGGAAGGGGTGCTGGTGTCAGAAGGCAGGAGACTAAAAGCCAACAGAGGTGAAAAGACTCTGCTCAGCAAGCCCTGGAAGGTGCTCTAACAGAGAAAAGGCCTAAGCAAGGGCTGTTGGGAGGACCAGGGACCACACCACTTGAAAGATGGATTTTTACCCTACCCCCACAAAAAAGAGAGTTCCCTACTGAGTACATTAAAATAAACCCTCATGGAGAAGTGAGATCCTCAAGCAAAGCCTCTGCACCTAGAAGTTAAGGGTTCCCAAGTGTCACACTGGCTCCCCATCCATCAAGATGAAGTGATGGCTTCTGGATAGCAGGCTGTGCCCAGAGACCCAGGGCTCCACAGCCTCCCTCTTGAATGCAAAAAAACACCAGACATTTGAGAAACACCTGAGGCTTGAAAAAAAGACCCTAGAGGACAGAGAGATAATTTGGAGAACAAAAGAAAACTTAGAGTTTTCTTAAAGATAAAGAAAACTCTAGTATCTTCAAAGAGATTTGGGCAACCACTACATTTGTAAACAAAGAACAGGATGCGATGAAAAAGGAACCATCAGAAATTAGGCAGTATTTGTGGAAAGAAAAATGATTGCAAAAAATAAAAATTCACTTTTAAAGTCAAGAGGATACAGTCAATAAAAGCTCCCTTAACATCAATAACAAGACAAAGATATGGAAATATAAGGCAAAAATAAAAGACAGAGCATTGTTCCAGGAAGCCTGGAAAGAAAATAAAACACAGATGTAAGTGTGTGTGTGTGTGTGTGGGGGGGAGTGGGGTAGTAAAGAAATAGCACAAAAGCATTCTCAACCTTAAAGACACAGCCTAGGATTGAAAAGGCTCACCTGAGAACCTAGTATAATACATGAACAAGATCCACCCTAGACATATCACTATGAAATGGAAAACCATCCCATGTTCATGGATTGAAAGTCTTAATATTGTTAAGATAGCAATACCCCTCAAATTGATCTATAAATTCAATAAAATCTGACTTCTTTGCAGAAATGACAAGCTGATCCTAAAATTCATGGAAATTCGAGGAACCCAAAATAGCCAAACCTTGCTACAAAGCTATACTAATCATAGCAGTGTGGTACTGCCGTAAGTATAGACACATTGATTGATAGACTAGAATTGAGAGTCTAGAAATAAATTTCCACATTTAGTCAACTGCTTTTCAACAAGGGTGCCAAAATAATTCAATGGGGGGGAAAAAAGTCTTTTCAGCAAATGATGCTAGAACAATTGGCTGTCACACACACAAAAATTAGTTGGGCCCCTTCTTTACACCAGACACAAATAATTGCAAATCATGTATCTGATAGTGCATTTGTATTTAGAATACATACAACAATTCTTACAACTCAATCACAAAGACAGCCCAATTTAAAAATGGACAAAGGACTTAAATAGACAGTTCTCCAAACAAGACATATAAATGGCTAAGAAGCACATGAAAAGCTGCTTAACATCACTAGCCATCAAGGAAATGCATCAAAACCACGATGAGATACCACTTCATACCTGCTAGGATGGGTGTAATCAAACAGCAAGAACAAGTGTTGGTGAGGATGTTGAGAAATTCAAACTCTCATACACTGCTAGTGAGAACGTAAAATGATGCCATTACTTTGGAAAAGTCTGGCAGTTCCTCAAAAGGTTAAACATAGAATTAACATACGACCCAGCAAGTCCATTCCTAGGCATATGCCCAAGAGAAATGAAAGCATGTTTATGGCAGTATTATTCATAATAGTCAAAACGCAGAAACTACCCAAATGCCCACCAACTGATGCATGGATTAATAAAATGTATATCCCTGTAATAGAATATTATTTGCAATAAAAAGGAATGAAATTCTGGCACACATTACGAAATGGATGAACCTTGAAAAACATTATTCTAAGTGAAAAAAGTCAGTATCTAAAGGACCATATATTGTATGATTCCATTGATATGACATGTCCAGAATAGCAAATCTATGGAGACAGACAGTAGACTAGTGGTTGCCCAGGGCTGGGAGAGATGGGGAATTTGGGAGGTGATGGCCAGGGGGAACAGTGTTTCTTTTTGGGGTAATGAAAATATTCTAAAATTAGATAGTGATGTTTGCACAACCTTGTGAGTATACTAAAAGCCACTGAATTGAATGCTTTAAATGGGTGAATTATCTATGTGAATTATAGTTCAGTAAAGCTGTTTTTAAAAGGTATGCAAAGAAACAGGACCAGGAAACCCAGAAAGTGGGCCCCTACATTTTCCTTTTTTTAATACTACACAGAAGCAACAGAGTGGCAGCTCTTTGAAGTTAGAAAAGCTGTCTGAATCATGCCTCCTTCTAAAAAAATCAAGGTAACTAAATTCACATAAATATGAGCAACAACGAAGATCAAGGCCAAATCCTCTCAGTTACTACAGAATAAGAAGCAGAATAGCATCCCTATCAACAATGAAAGTACCCTAGAAAGACATGCCCCCAAATGATCAAAACTGTAAGGTCTTATTTCAAATGAGGCTGAAAGACATTAAAAAATAATATGACAAAGGCCGGCCGAATGGATCAGTTGGTTAAGAGCTCGCTCAAGAGTTTGAGCTCTGAGCAACAGCGGTTCGATTCCCAGCCCGAGCTGAGCAGCCGCTGAGCTGCCAACAGGTAGGAGGATGGCTCAGCTTATAAAAAAAAATAATAATATGACACCTCAGGTGAGATAATAAACTTAGAAATAAAAGAAAAATGAAAATGAGAAATGACTGAACTAGAAGAAACATAAGAATGAATAAGCACCACAAATAATGCCTTAAGAGGTGAAAAAAGAAAATTTTAAAAATCAGAAGGAAAAAAAGAAGAGATGAAAGGGATTCAAGAGAAAGTGTCATATACTAAAAGATGGGCAGGAAATGTGTCACATGCACCTCCCACCTGCCTGGCTCTGGTGCACTGTGATTCCAATTCAAACTTGAGCAGCTTTTACAAGCTGCAGTCGCCCCCGCCTTGAAGGTCCCTGAGACCTGCCTTCCTGGGCAATGTGAGGTTGAGAGCCGTAGGTGGCCCGAGGGGCTGGAGGCCATGGCCACTACCTGGAGAGACTGTCCAGAGCCTGGATGAAGTTATCTGTCCCTGAGCTGTCCTTCTCGGGGCTCTCCATCAGCGACATGGTGGCAAAGACAACATCACTAGCCAGGAACTTATGCTTAAAGCCAAAATGAATGCTGAAAGTCTGTATGCGCATGTCCTTCATCCTGCAATCGAAGGAAGCAACATGACTGTCACTCTGTGTGTTATGTGGGAGTGTCCTCAAGCTGTGGGTGAGCTCTCCCCACTAGGCCAGGCGAGCAGATGTGCTGCTGCCTCCCTCCCACCAATGTCGCAGTACAGCCATTCTGGTCAGAGAATGGAGGGGGGCAGAAGGCCTGACATACCAGCCCTGCAACCCAGGGCACTGAGGGCCTCATCCAAAGCTGCTCAGCTGGTTGGGGGCAGACAGTAAGTAACTGTCAGGCTGGGTTGTGTATGTGGTCTTCTCCCATGCCCTAGGATGCCAGGAGCAGCCAGACACAGGTCCTCCAGCGGTGCTGGAAAACCTGGGTGGACAGAGCTTGCCTGAACCTGATCCCAGTGGGCTCTTCCCAGGCCCGTTTCCTGTGCCCAGTGAGGGACAAAATAGGTCGACCTCATACGTCTGTACCTCAGCCCCAGGATTTAAGGATTCTAGACCTTCTGGGTACTTCACAAAGTCTTAAAACTTTGGGAAAGGCTAGACAGGTCATACTCATTTGTGCATTCTTGTTTTTTGCATAATTTTAGGTATGTGGTTAAAGCTGATGCCTTAATGAAGTTTAATACAGAAAAACGTGTTTACCCAAATTTATTTGCAGACTCTTCAATCATCTCCCGCAAATTCTCCTTTAAGGAGATGTCCATGGACTGAAATTTCTGCTTCACCTGTTTCAGGGGGAGCCTGGAAAGACAGTAGTAAGCACTAGTCATACGAGTGATCTGGCTTCAAATCGAGATCGCTGAAACACCAATGGGACGCAGAGAATCCCACAGGAGTCCGTGTTTCAAGCAAGGGACATCCTAGTGATATTCTGGGAACTCAGAGTGAAGAACTCAATAACAGAAACAGGCAGCAGCTGAATACTAAGACGAAGTCAGTCACAATGAAGGGGAGGGGCTGTGGGGTGGAGGACTCTGGGCCTAGGCGGTCACTCACCCCATGTCTGCAAGGAACTCCTGGAGCCTCTTCTGTCCATGCACAGACCACAGCTTGAACCTGGCTGCAGTGTAGCACGTGTTGCACAGGCTGTCATGGAGAGACCAGTGCTGGTAGAGTGCCAGGCGGAGGCTGGGCCTGCAGTCAAGGAGGCTCCAGCTGCTCGGTGACCCGGGACCCCACCCTGTGATTCTCCACAGACGCCTGCTCCACTCACTGGGGGACAACCAGTTACTAGGTGGATAAACTGGAGCTCTTTTACCTTAATTTGACCCACATAGAAGATTGTGAGGTGGGCAGACAGGAGAACTAAAGTAAAAGGGTTCTGAGAGCCTGTGTACTGTGGTCATATAGAGACCCTGTGTGGCCATGCAGGACTTAGGAGGCCTGATGGGACATCACCAGCCCAGGCTGCCATTCCATCCACCCATCCCTGTGCCAGGATGCCCTCAGCGAAGGTCCCATCCTCATTCCCCTTCTTGAATACACCCCTCACTGCTCATGGGGCCAAGAGTGAGGCTGTGTGCGAGGGTGTTCTTAAACCCACAGGCCTCTCTTCCCACACTGGAAGGTCTCAGACAGGATGCCAGGCTTGGCCCTGCCTGCATCCGAGTGCCACTGCTCTTGCCAACAAACCTGCCCCCCAGGCTGACTTCTGGGCACATGGCAGGCTGTTCTCATCGCTGCCCCTTCAGAGAGCTAAGTTCCAGGTCCATCGTCTTCTCTGCACACACCCCAGGCAAGCCCTGGTCTTTGGATGTCACATCAGGACCTGGCTCCCAGTAGGCTCCGGCATCTGTTTCTAGACTTGTCGTGGACACCACCCACATAACCTGTCCCAAACCCATGTTTACTTATCCCCAGCCATCCCAGGGACAGGGTGACACTATCTCTGCCATTACTCTATCCACCGCCTAAGCAGCAACCCGTCATGCCTCACACTCGCTGCTCTGGTCTGGCTTAAGCTACTGTTCTGTCTCCTTGTCTCTAAATGGCAAACCAGGGACCTTTTAAACACCAAGAATTGAACTCAGTGACTACTCAGGGCTCACAGGACCACCTGCTAATCCTCTCTGATTCCTGAACTCTGCCCATCTCTCCAGCCCCTTCCTGATCTCACCTCAGGGCCTTTGCATGGCCACAGCCTCTGCCCAGACTGCTTTCCTTCCCATGGAGAATAGCTGAATCTCAGTCTGAGGTGTGGCCTCTCCAAGGACTTTCCTGAGCACTGTGGCCCCATGGTCCCCTGGTTACTCTGTCAACACCCTACCCTCGCCTCACAAAATGCCACTCCATAATTACATGCTGGCTCATTTGTTTCCTGACTTGACAGGAGCCTGCATATGTCACTAAACTGCCTGCACCACACAGGCAGTCCTACATGCCCTCACCTGCATGCACCTGGTGTCAGGTCTACATTGAGCTCTAAACAGATAAGTGATGCTTCTAAAAATAGCCATGGTGTCTAGCCAAAGCCACATAGATGAGCTGGGACAGAGCCTGCTTCCCAGTACCCAGTGCTTTGCCCAGCCCAGGAGCAAATGGGGGCCCTCTTCCGAAAGCCTCTCATCCTGTCTGCTGCCCGTCCTGGGGACGTGGCAGCCATAGCTACACAACCTCCAGTTCTGGGGTCAATAAGCACGCCACCCACAGGGGACGTGGACCGGGGCCTGCAGAGGTGAAAACAGGAAGCCACTGAGCAGTGTCTGAGAGCAGGGGTGCTGCCTGCACCGAGGGCCTGAGCTGTAAGGATACTCGTACTCGAAGGAGATACGCATGCAGTCCACAGAGAGGGTGTTCTCCTCGTCCTCGTCCCGGTGGTTGTGCCGAGACACATGGCGCTGTAGGACACCGATGTCGGTCACGTACTTCATCCTGGGGAGGAAGCACTGCTGGCCTGGGTAGGGTCCCTCCTCTCCTCACATACAGCCTGCCATGGCTTCCCTTCCCTCAGGGCTTCCCCTTACAGGCTCAGGGGACAGCCCACCATGCAGGCTGTTCCTTCCAGGACTAAGGAAGTCCCACCACTTCTGTGTGGAAACCAAACATGGTGAAAGGGGTGGCAGGGCTGGGTGGCTGGGGAAGGTAAGTGGACAGAGCTGGAAGGGGTGGGCCCTGACCTCACCCACCTCCCCTGCACTCTCTCTCCTGGGTGTCAACTGCCCTGTTGTTACTTATTTGAGGCCTTCTGAGAGCGGGTGCCGAGGAGGCCACGGCCCGGCCTGACAGCCATGGTCAAGTGGACAGACCCTGTGTGACAAAGATCCACAGCAGAGGGTATGGACCCGGCACAGGAAGTGCTCCCAAGCACAGTAGGAAAGGGCAGACCCCAGTCCAGGTCCATCTACGGGTGGCCATTGAGCAGGATGGTGACAGTGGGGCCTCACCTGAGGGGAGGCCACAGGCCAGGGATGGTGCCTGATGCTGCACACACCCCATGCTACCCTTAATAGGGAAGGAGAGAGGCCCGGCAGGGTGGCAGGCTGGGCCAAGATGGCAGATCCAGGAAGCGCCCCAGGCCTGAGACTCAGGATCCTCTTGCCTCCTGGGTTACACTGTAGGACTTGGATGCGCAGGGTGGGGGAGGCAGGAAATAGGGAGCACGGAGACCTTTGCAAACTGTACAAGGAGGCCGGGCATGGGGCGGTGCTAGGTGATAGGCTTGGGTCCCCTGAAAAAGGGTTAGTGTCTTGGGGCCAAGGTCCCTGTCAATTCCCTTGGATTTTCCACCTGACAGCTATCAGAGGAGTGGGAGTAAGAGAGGGCACTGGCACTCTGCGCCTCCCTGGCATCTATATTCTGGAGTAGCCCTTCAGCTCATCTGTGTGACTCCAATGGCAAGCACCAAAGCCTGCCCACCAAGGGGCAAAAATGGATTCACTCCATGCCAGCCCTTCCTGCAGCCCCCTCCAGCTTTCTCCATAGTTGGAGATCACACCCACCCTCCCTGGCAGGACTGGGGGCTCTCACCTCTTTCTTCTGCCCATTTCTGCTGTGCATTGGCCACATCTCTGTGCTTAGCTCTGCCCACAGCACGGGGAGCAAATGGCACCCAGAGCAGGGAGACTATGGTCCTTCCTCTCATCACTGGCTCTACCTGCCAGACTCCCTCAGGGTGGACAAAATGTCCACACAAGGTCACACGTTATTGTGCCAGAGTTCCCGGTAATAAGCCCTTCCTCAGTGACAAGGCCCCAAGGCCCAACACCAGCCCTTCCTCAGTGTGGCTCTACAGTGACGCCGCCACCCATCTCCCTGCTGCAAACTCTGGCTGTGACTGGACCGTGCATATCGTCGCAGCACAGGCCGACCTCGCACAGCCGGAGGGAGCATGTCCTTACTGGGTGATCTTGTCTTGCACCCACTGGTCTGTTAGTCCAACAATGGCCCACCTGGAAGGAGAGAGGGCAATGAAGCAGTGAATGGGGTGGGCAAGTGGCACTCACAGGAGCGTCCTGCCATCATGACCAGACCCAAGTGAACCCTTGGACATCCAATCCCCACCCTTGGGGGGTGGAGAGGTGACAGGCAGCGACTCAGGGCTAATGGTGTAATGTGGCCACTGCACAAGCTTTTGGTACATGAAGATCTAGGACAAGGGCAGCAGGACACTTGCCTGCCACCCTCGTCCTTACAGCACAAGCCTGCAGCCGACACACGTGCTTAGGCGCTGGACACCCCTGGTGCCTCGCTCTACCTCTCTGAGCCCCTCACATCACCCCCTTCTCTGTGATACGCCTGCAGAACAGCAGACCCTTGTCAGGTCCACAGCTCCCTGCGTAAAATGATGGGACATAGAGTAATGCATTTAGGCCCCTTAAAAACCTTCCAAGATTCCGTCTCCCAACCTCATCCTTTGTGAATGAGATAAGAGAGATCCATGGGGTCACAGAAGACCCACAGCAAAACAAAACAGGACAACAGGTGTGTGCCCTCTCCTAGTATCAGGCAGTTTTTCAAGGCACCCTTCCAGGCCCACAGCCAAGAACAGCTGGGGATGCTGAGCAGAGTGATGTGGGAGAGGTCCTGAGGGAGGGGAGTAGGGCACCTGAGCACCCGCCACATCTCCCAGTGCAGTGTGCTGCTGCTTCAGAGGGACCTCTTCAGAAAACGCCACCCAGGGTATCATCCCTGACTGACCCCACCTCCTTCTGACTTTTCCACCCCAGTGCACCAAGAGCTGCTGCTTAAAGCAAACTTAGAGGTGGGCTGTATGATTTTTCCTGCATTTGATTTCACCACGAGCCAGGGTTACCAAGATGCCTAGCAAGGGCTGCCTTATTCAAATTTCATGCCCCTTCTGTTACCAGAATTTCCTGGGCAGCAAGGGTGAGTGATAGAGTGGGAAGGGGGGAGCTGTACATGGGCCCCGCCATCCGCCCTTGACTTCGTTGTGCTCCCTCCACACATGGTAATTTGTGTGCTGTCCGAAGAGCCTCACAGTTAGGAAAAAAAAAAAACAGGGCCATGCACATTCCCAGAAAGAGACCACATCCAGTGTTCCCAGTGGGAACAAAAAAGGCTCCCATTGTGATGTCTTCCTTCAGACCCTCTCCTCCCTGTGGGAGGACAGAGCTGCTAGGACAAAGAAGCCATGTGTGGTATTGAACTTGACTGGGGACTACATACCACAGCATGTCGTTCAGATCCTTGGACATCATCCATGCCAGGTCAAACATCACCATGGCTGACTGTAAGAAAGAGAAGCCTGAGGCTAGAAGCAGCTGTGTTCATGCAAGGGGCATACATTGGGGCTGGCCACACACCCCGGCCAGGCCTGAGCTTCCTGGGGCCCAGCTGAACCTCTGCAGATTGAGGGTGTGTCCAGCCAGGGCATGTGGGTGGATTTCAGGCTACATTGAGGGAGAAAGACAGAGGAGCTCAAGTGACCTGAACTGTCTCCTCTGCTAACGAAAGTCATTACTGTGCATGCACTTCATCATGCAGCAAGGGAGGGCAGCCGGATACAGCACTATACAGCAGCCTCTACACATCTCATTGGGTCCATTGGTGATGCCCAAGGGAGGCACTGAAACAGGGAGGTCAGGGACCCTGTCATCTGCATGACCCTACATCTACCATGCTCTTCCTGGCTTGCTGGTGGCCTTGTACACATTCCCGGGAAGGCCAGAGGAAGCAGGGCCTTGGTTCCAATGACCTGAACATTAAAGAGGGAAGGGGCCTCAGGACCCCCTGTGAGGAAGGGTTTTCTCTAACAGGACTGTCCACGGACAAAAGCACCTAGCTCCCTGTGAGCAGAGGGTCTGGGTTTTGGTAGATGATGAAGGAGGATCAGTGTTTGACCAGAAGATGCTACAGTCTCCTTAGCTGTGAGATACTGAGCTTCCTTTCAGGGAGAAGATTTCTTAAGGGAACCACCTATGTATCTGGAGGGAGTCGGGTATCCATTGCCCTGCCCGCACCTTCTCCAAGTGAGAATTACGCACCCATTCACTGCTCAGAATTTTCCACTGGCCAAAGAGAGGGCAAAAGGGTGATCCCTCAAAGGACAAGGGGACCTTGATATAAAAGAGACATTGGAAATATGGTGCTTAGAGTTCAAGGCCCCAGGGCCAAATGCTAGAACCAAATGGCATATTTTACTGGAAGCTTATTTTTATGGGCTCCTTAAGGGCAACTCTGCTCAACACTACTGGAGTCAACACAGGTTTTCTGTATGAAATTCTGTTCCGTAACACAAACACACTGATGGGCCTTTGGAAGTCTACAGTTGTATCTTCTTACTAAGAAACTAATATAGAATTGTTCCATATTTTTGATGATGAACAAAAATAATCGCTGCTGTTCTTTGAGCACATATTGGGTGCGAGGGGCCATCCTAACAACTGCCTCTGACATGAAGATTGTTCTCCTCCTTTTATGGAGGAGGAGGAGTTTGAGGCTCAGAAAGTCTGTACCACCTGACCAAGGTCACACAAGTGGAAATTGTGGGGCTCAGATTCAAACCAGGCTTTTGTGGCTCTAAAACCTATGCTCATTCCTCCTCATGTTTCAGGACACTGATCTCTGAGTCAGAGCTTTGTAGTGAATTCCATCCAGTCATACTTACTGACGTCCCATGATATTCATACTGCTCATAGTCAAAGAGGATGTCTCTTCTGTAATGACACAAAACATGGGTCTTTAACAGAGGCAGTTCAGGAAGCCAAACATTTGGAAAAATGCTAAAACTTGACAGTGCTCAAAGGAATGCAAATGAAGTTATGGAAGTCTTTGTTTTCACTTATGAACTCTTTCTCCTGAGTGTATACACACAAGGCTGGGAAGGAAGAAACACTGACACAAACTGCTCGTGGCAATGGAAAATGTATAGAGGCACAGTTCCAGAACCCCACTTCGGAGAAATTATCCCAAGACAACAATGCAAAGGAGCACGCAAGACCAAGCTTGCTATGTGCACAAGGTTGTTCACTGCAGTCTTGTTTGTTATGGCCACATATGAAAGTAACCTAGTTCAAAAACAAGGGGCATGGCCAATTAAGTATTATGTGGTTATAAAGGCTATTTGTAACTATTCAAAGAGTTACATTAAGTGGAAAACTGCAAAATTCGGTGAGTATTATGATTATGCAAAATAAATGCAAGTATGGATAACCCAGGAAGATCAATCCAAAGCCGGAATCTCTTCCCATTAGTGAAAACAGATTATATTCACTTTTCTTTCCTTACAGTTCCTGAAATGGTTTTACATTGTCCTTCCACGAGGGGGCGGCCGAGTGCACGCCATCCACCAGAACAGCAGGGGGACAGCAGGGGACCTTTAAGGACTGGATCCAGCAAGCACTTGCCAGCTCGGGGGGCATTGCTGCATGTTCACCTCAAGTTAGAATAACCTTTGCAATACTTTTATTTTAGAGCACTTCAATTTTTAAATTTGCATTATGAAGAAGAATTATGGATAACTTAGTTTCCTTTTCATACATTTTTTTCCTATGAAAAGTTTTATACAATTGGCATCTATCTCATTTGTAAGAATTTATAAATAAAAGTATCTACATCTAGAAAACTATAAAAATAAAGAACCAAGGGCTGTCACCCTTAACAGACGGCTTATATGTGGGAGACCTTTGGGCCTGGTCCTGTCACTCATGGGACCAGGATCACGAGGAAAACGACCCGGAGTTCTCCAATGTAGGGACCACATGCTCACTTGAGCCACTGGCCCAGAGGTTCTAAGCTAAATGAATTGTGCTCAAACAGAAAAAAATGCACGCAGCTCCCAGGGAAAAAACAGGTGTCAGTGATGCCATGGATCCACAGGGAGAGTGGGGTGCTGCTGCTTGAAGTACACACTCACCTCCGGGCCTCCCACTCTCTTCGCTCCCTCCTCTTCATAGTTTGTGCCACTATTTCCTGATACCGGGACAAAGAAAACAAAAGGTTGAGCAAACGAACCAGAACTGTATCCCCTCAGCCTGATTTGGCAGAAGCCAAAGGTTCTGATTTGGCAGAAGTCAATGGGCTCATACCCTTGAAGGAAAACATGGGTCATTTCTGTGCCTCGAGCAGTCTGCTCCTGCAGAAGGGAGGAACTTAGGCAAGGGATGGCAGGGAACTCTCTGGGCCATCAGCACTGAGGACACTGTAGACAAAAGCGGATGCTTCCCCAGTTCCTGCTCAGGCTACACTCTGTCTGCCCCAGCTTTCCATCACCACCACCACCACGTGATCTCATAAGCCCACAGTACTGGCCCTCATACTGGCTTCTCCACCAGATTAATGTGTCAGCGACTATTCTAATTTTACATGTACAATCGCATTCAGTTCTCACAACAAAGGCATGAGGTAGTGTGGCAGTTTAAAAAATCCATGGTCCTGAGACTTCTGCTTCTGGAAAGATGTGATAAATGCATTTTTCCCTATATGTCCACTATCATCACCTAAAAACCCTGACAAACAAAATAAGACTCTGAGAGGTGGAGAGGAAGGCCGGCCAGCTGAGGACTCAAGGACTTGAGCAATGACACAGTGATAAAAGTTCCCTGAGTTTTATTTTTGGCTCACATATCCCAGACCTAGAGCTGAAGAAGGTGGCAGTCTGATATACCAACAGGTAGAGACAAAAAAAGAATCTTCAATAAAAGCCAAAAGACCAGAAAGGAGCAGCCTAAAAAGACAAAAAACTTTTAAGACAATAACTTCTCTACTCCAGTTACCACCACCAAAAACACCATGGCCTCACCCCTGTCCATCCCAGCAAAGGCTGAGTGGAAGCCTACATAACCCACTCTTCCAATACCTCCCTCCCACCTGTAACACCTCCACCTTCTTCTACCTGTAACATTTCCCAACACCCTCCCTTGGGATAATGTCAGAGGAGGCCAAATAGGTAGCCTAGACTTTCTTTGTCCAGTGGTTAATGCAGAGCCACTCCCCTCAGAGGTTAATGGAGGTCAAGCAGGGAATCTAAACTTCTACTTCCACCTGGCTGTAAAGAGGTCACGCCACCCACCTCCTCCTCTGCCAGAATGGTGTCAGAAAAAGTAGATAAGACAGAAGGTCTAAATAAGACCCAGAGTCTCTTAACACAAAACTGTCCAAGTTTCATTTGAAAAATCACTTATCATATGAAGAACCAGGAAATCCCAAATTAAATACAAAAAAAAAATAAAATCGATAGGTGCCAACAAGAAAACCGATGTTATAATTATCTGACAGAGATTTTAGAGCAACCATCATAAAAACGCTTCAACAAGCAATTACAAACACATTTGAATAAAAAAAAAATAGGAAGGCTCAGCAAGAAAAAGAAGCTACACAGAAATTTACAACTGAAAAATACAACAGCTGAAATATAAACTCAGTGAATGGGCTTATGTGAATGGAAGGACAGAGAAAAGAACCAGCAGTGAACTGGCAGACACAATGATAGAAATTACCCAGTCGGAGCAATAGAGAAATTAGACTGGGGGTTGGGGAAAAAGAGCCTCAGGGACATGTGGGACTACAACAAAAGACCTAGCATTTATGTCATTGATGTCATAGAAGGAGAGGAGAAAGAGGGTGGGCTGAAAATGTACTTGAAGACATAATGGCTGAAAATTTGGCAAGAGACATAAACCTACAGATTCAAGAAGTTGACTAAATTCTCAATAGGATAAGCCCAAAGAAATCTACACCAATACACATTATAATAAAACCTCTGTACATAAAGCCAAAAAAGACAAAAAACAAAAACAAGAAACCAAAAGAAAAATGACGCCTTACCTATAGGGCAGTGGTTCTCAACCTGTGGGTTGCGACCCCTTTGGGGGTTGAACGACCCTTTCACAGGGGTCGGCTAAGACCATCGGAAAACAAAAAGATATTTACATTATGATTCATAATAGTAGCAAAATTACAGTTATAGTTTGGCAACGAAAATAATTTTATGGTTGGGGGTCACCACAACATGAGGAACTGTATTAAGGGATCGTGGCATTAGAAAGGTTGAGAACCACTGCTATAGGGGGAAAACAATTAGAATGGCAGCAGATTTCTGATAGAAACCATGGAGGTCAGAGGAAGTGGCACAATATTTTTCAAGTGCTGAATGAAAAGAACTATTAACCCTGAATCCTACATCCAGTGAAAATATCTTTCAAGAATGAAGGGAAAAATCAAGAAATTCTCAGAAAAAAGGAAAACTAAGAGAATTTATCATTAGCAGATCCCACATATGAGGGCCAGTGACACTGCCCTCCACAGCTAAGATGCTGAACAACAGCTCAACATGGAGCTGGGCTGCCATGAGTCGC
>NW_017732044.1:32741-55317 GCF_001890085.2 Hipposideros armiger | reverse complement strand
CTAGGCTGCAGTCCCTGTGGCAGTGGGTTGCCATGGGCTACCGTGTGTAGCCAGCAGCCAGCGTGAGCGGCCAGCAGCCGCAGTGAGCAGATGTCCAGAAGCCGGCGACTGATCTGCCTCGCCCGGGAAGAGCGCAAAGATGGTGCCAACTTGGGCTGGTGGGGCGACGTCCTCCACAACTAGACTTAAGAACAAAACGACAGCAACTTGTCTGTTCCCCTTCCCCCAATTCCCCAGCACTGTTCCCATCCCCCAATTCCCCAATAAAAATCTTAAAATAAATAAATAAATAAAATAAAATAATAAATAAATGTAAATGGTCTAAATATTGACGTATTTTTTTCTATGTTTTTCGTTTCAAAAATGGGTCATGACTTTTCCAACAACCCAATACAACAATTAAAAGACAGACTGGCTTAACCCTCTGTCGGGTGCAATGCAAAAGTTACGAGTTTGGGTGCAATGCATCTACTAGATGAGTGTATGACATTTTTTTTATTTAAACTGAAAATGAATGAAAATAATGTGTAAGCATGCTTATTATTTATTCAGAATGAAATTTTAATTTGCCACAGAGTAAAAACAATGTATTATATAAATTCAGTACAAAAATCAACAGAAATTCAAAACAATCTGTGAGAGCAGTTGAGCCCCACGGAGCGTTAAAAAACATGATTCAAAGCATGACCCAACTCAGGCCAGCCGAGTGGCATGCTGGTTAGGAGTTGGCTTGGGACGTCAGTTCTGAGCAGCAGGGCCCCGGTTCGAATCCCACATGAGGGCCAGTGACACTGCACCCTCTATAGCTAAGATGATGAACAACAGCTCGATCTGGAGCTGGGTTGCCCTGAGTCGCCGGCGACTCGTAAGCTGCAGTGGGTCTGGCTGGTAGTGGGTGTGAGCTTTCGTGAGTGGCCGTCCAATGGCCGGCGAGCAACTGCCTCACATAGGAAGAGTGCAATGATAATACCAACATGGGCCAGTGAAGCCACGTCCTCCACAACTAGACTGAAGAACAAAAAAAGGACAGCAACTTGTCTATTCCCCTTCCCCGATTCCCCAACACTGTTCCTCTCCAATTCCCCAATAAAATCTTTAAAAAAAAAAAAAGCATGACCCAACTCTATACTGTTTAAAGAAACTCAGTACAAATGTAACAATATAGGCAGGTTGAAAATAAAAGGATGGGAAAAGATATAGCATGTAAACATTAATAAAAAAAACAGGGAATGTAAACTACTGCAACCACTATGGAAAACAGTATGGGGGTTCCTCAAAAATTAGAACTAGCATATGATCTAGCAATTCCACTTCTGGGTATTTATCTGAAAGACATGAAAACACTAGCTCAAAGATAATGTGTACCCCCATGTTCACTGCAGTATTATTTATAATAGCCAAGACATGGAAACAACCTAAGTGTCCATTGATGGTTGAATGGATAAAGAAAATGTGGTGTGTATTACATACAATGGAATATTATTCAGCCAACAACAGCAGAACACATATCCTTTTCAAGAGCTCACAGAACATATATCAAGATAGATCATATCCCAGCCCATAAAACAAAAATGACAAATTTAAAACAACTAAAATCACAGTGTATTCTCTAACCACAATGAAGTTAAATTAGAAATCAATAATCCAGATAACAGGAAAGTCTTTAAACATTAACCAGCACACTCTGAAATAATCCATGAATCAAAGAGAAGTCTCAAGGGAAATAAAAAAATACACTGAAGGGAATGAAAGTGAAAATGAATATATCAAAATGTGTGGGACACAGCTAAAGGGATGCTCAGAAAAAAATTTACAGCACTAAATACACTTATTAGGAAAGAAGAAAAGTCTCAAATCAATAATCTATGCTGCCACGTCAAGGACTAGCAGAAGAGCAAAATCAACCAAAGCAAGCAGAAGAAAGGAAATAATGAGAAGGGAACACAGGTATTAACCTGATGGCAAAACCAGACAGACAATACAGAAAACTACAGACCAGTATCCCTCATGAATATAAATGTAAAATCCTTAACAAAATATTAGCAAATAGAATTTAGCAATTTATAAAAAGAATTATACACCATGACCAAGTGAGGTTTATTCCTGAGATGCAAGGCTGGTTCAATATTTTTAAAAAATCAATCAACGTAATCTACCATATTAACAGACTAAAGAAGAAAAACCATATTGTCTTATCAATTAATGCAGAAAAAGCATTAAAAAAAAATTAACACCCATTCACGATAAAACTCAGGAAAAAAAGGAAAGAGAGGGAACTTCTTCAACTTGGTAAAAAGCAAAAACCCCACAACCTAACATCACACTTAATGGTGGAAGACTGGATGCTTTCCCCCTATGATCAGGAAGAAGGCAAGGACATCCACTCTCACCACTCTTATTCAATATAGTGCTGGAAGTTCTAGCCAATGCAATAAGTCAAGAATAGGAAATAAAAGGCATACAGAGCAGAAAAGAAGAATTAAAACTGTCATTTGCAGATGATAGAATTGTTTATGTAGCAAATCCCAAGAAATCTATAAATAAACTCCTGGCACTAATTGAGTTTGGCCAAGGTCACAGGATACAAGACAAACATACATAAATCAACTGTATTTCTATATATTAGCAATGAACACATGGACACCAAAACTAAAATACATACAGTATCATTTACAATCACTTCAAAAAATGAAATACTTAGGCGTGAATCTGACAAAACAAGTATAGGACTTGTATGCTAAAAAGCACACAATGCTGATGAAAAATATCTAAGAGGATCTAAATAAATAGAGAAATATACCACGTTCATGGATTATAAGAGTCAGTATAATAAAGATGTCAATATGCTCACAATTCGTGCACAGGTTTATGCAACTCGTATCAAAATCTCAGTAAGATGTTTTCTAGACAGAGAATATGCCTATATAGAAAGGCAAAGGACAAGAAGAAAGAAAATCTCAAAGTGGGTCTGTGAGGTCCCCATCAGAACACCTGAAACTCTGAAGAAACAAGTGGACAAAAGGGATGAAGACAAGGAGAGACATTCCTAGCTTTGCAGGACACGCCCCTCAGATGGACAGTGTCCCAAATATGGCTCAAAGGGGCTCTTATTAAGCTCCGTATTGGGAGGTGTCAGACCAAGGATGAAGGGAAGCCCCTAAAACATTCCAGAGGAATATTTCAGCCTGCACACCAAGGATCAGGAGCCAGAGGGCATCACTTTCTTCAACACTGAACACTAAAATAACACACAGCCCTTGTGTTAAGAGGAACAGCCACCTCCCACCTGGAAGTCTACATCTCACAGAAGCCCCTAGCACTGGCGAGGCCCCAGAGCTTGTACATGGGTCAAACCCAAGACTCATAAGGCGCAAACCACTCAACTGTTTGCTCACAGATGCTTCCTCTGGAGTGACCATCTGGGACTGAGCTTGGTTAAGGGCCGCAGACCCACATTGCTCCTCCATGGTGACTGCACAGAAAGCGATTCTGGAGGGAAGTGGGGAAGGAAGTGACTCTTATGCTATTTATTATTTCTCCATATTGCTTTTTATAAATGTCTGCTGTCTAGGCATAGAGCTGAGCCCTCTTAAGAGGATTCTTCTGATGGGATTCTACTGTACAGATAAGGACTCAGAGAAGTGGCTCAGAGAAATCCAGTAATCTGCCTGAGGCCACACATCCAGGAGATAGCAGAGCCCAAGCTCATCACCCACACCTGATTCCTCCCAGCTATCCTTGGGCCTGTCAGGCTCTGGACCAACCTCTGACCTCTGGAAGTGACAAGTTCCTTCAGACTGTGGTGAGAGCCCCAAACCTACCTCTTCTAACCGTGTGCGCTTCTCAGAAGGCTCTGATTCGTCCTTTTCATTTTCTGAATGCTCTTCATCCTCCTCTTCATCCCTAAAGATGTCATCATAGGCGGGAATTTCAAGGTCATCATCTTGTTTAATGAGTAATTTGATCTAAGATTAAAACAGAGCAATCAAGTCTTTTCTCTCTTTGACAGAAAACTATCCATCACATGTTTTTCTTAAAGAATCTCATTTCCTAATTGGCTAATTCATAAGTTTTCTGTACATACAAATAGCCATCTGTTTGAGAAGAATTTCAGACTTCTCAGGCATTTAAAATTTTTTCATATCCCTTCAGTGAGGTACTGGAGTTGCACCACACCGTATGCAAAAGTTAGAAAATTTGAAAACTATCTGCAGTCACTTAAGTCTGGGGAAAAAGCTCCCTCTTATGCCATACACCAAGCCAGAGGTCGGCAAGCTGCGGCTCGCAAGCCACATGCGGCTCTTTGGATATGTTCCATCTCAAAAGTTTGCCGATCCCTGGAAGAGCCAATCCTGTCCCTCACAACAATTTAAAAACTATTCGAGAGCCATAAATACATTTTTATATAATCACCATTATGTGAATAATATCCTTTAAAAATTTTATAAATGAAACTATGATAGTTTTATTTTCATTTTCAATTTTACTTCAGAGCCACATNTATGTACCCAAAGAGCTGCATGTGGCTCGCGAGCCGCAGTTTGCTGACCACTGGCGGCTCTTCCGTCTCAAAAGTTTGCCGACCCCGGCACCAAACCAACAAAATAAACACCCCAGAACTTGCCCTGAAGTGAGTAAAACTCGCCTCTGAAAGCAGTTCCGAGGGGGCTTATTTCTCTTGGAGAAGTTTTTCACATAGTTTCGGGCCTGACACTTTGTTAATGTGGGAGGGAGATCAACTCAAAGGAAGCTTAGGTGGCTGCTCTGCGCCAGGCTCCGTGCTTGCTGCTCAGGGGTTAGAAGATAAGCGCAACAGAGCCATTTTAGGCTAAAAGTGGCCTCTCACACCACCGTCTTTCTGGTCCTCACACCACTCATCAGATGAACTCAGATAGCTCTGAGGTCCCTTGATATTCAGTGAGGCTGGGCTGGGCCTGAGCTGAGGGCAAACTTGGTGTAGGGTTCTGGCCCCTATACCTCCCAGATCAAGCAAATTCCACAAATGCAGTCTGAGCACCTCCAAGGGTTAGGTGCCATGTTTCTTATCAAATAGAAGTTCTTGTCCTCAGGCTGCTCCAATCCTAGAGGAGGTGGGTACATGTCTTAATAAGAACACCAGGTGCAATGCTGTCTGTGGCATAAAATGAACAGACAGATCATTGGGAGAACTCAAAGGAGGCATGGGTCCCAAAGGCCTAGTTACCTGGGGATCATTGTATACATTCACGACATTGACTGGCCTATGGGTGTCACACACAAAAAATATGGCATCTTCATCAGGTTGAAGGATATCCAATAGGTCTATGTTAGCTCCACAGTTTATGAGGATAAAATAACGGAACTGAAAAAAGAAGAGAAATATTGTGAAGTAAGTGCATCAAGAAGGCCCCTTTACCTTCAGCACACTAGACCTGAGTCCTTCTGGTGAGATCAAACCCAACACTTGGCAAGGCCCTGAGGGTAAGGGGCTCCAAATATAGCCATTAATGGCCTGTGCTTTGTGCTTTAACATACTCCATATACTACTTCATTTCCATGACAACACCATGAGGTAGGTCCTGTGGCCATCCTTACTTCACTGAGGAGTCTGCAGGGGCTCAGAATGTGGGAGTCTCATACACAGGGTCAAGAAGCTGATGAGGAGCAGACCAAGACTTCAAATGAATAACTGGGCCTCTCCAGGTATCAATCATGCTACTGTGACAAACTGCCTCTCCATGCTAATAGCTTGCCACAGTTTTAAAATTTTAGCAAATCTTGGATAGCCCATACTTAACGGGACGCCTAAATATTAAGAATTTTATTATATCCTATCACTATAGAAAATCATTTCCTTATAAATACAGAACTGGCAGAGGTCCGTCCCATGATAACAGGAGCTCCAGGCAAGGGTTTACCTCTGCCAGACAGTTCTAGATATGGCCAGAGACTCCAGGGACCCCCTTTCATACTCCAGCCCCTCAATCTCTCACATTATGCCTGGTACTGAGTTTATTCTACCTTCCTCATCTTCTTCTCATCACCCACAAGAGTGGCCAGAACTTCTTTCCCTTTCTTATTTAGAATAATTTTGTCCATATGTAGTACGCCTTTTGGGGTTTGAGATTCCTCCTCAAGGGGGCTTGTCAAAAAACTACTTCTTAGTAAACCTAATTCTTGAACAGGATCTTGTGAAAATAGTTTTCTCCAACTAGTTACTCTTTTAGGTTCTTGTAACTTTATATATTCCTTCTTTATCTTAGTGCCACCCAGGAGCACTCAATGGAAAAGAATAAAGTTACTAAAACAGAATAGAGGTGAGACCCAGAAACCAAATTATCTGGAAAAAACTTACTGAAACAATTCATATTTTAAGTGCTTTATGATTTTTAAAATGCTTTTCTCTCTATAGTATTAGAATGAACACTAACCATGCAGAGAGGGTAGGGTGTGTGTCTGTGTATAGAAATGAGATCATAAGTGGGGGTCTAAGATGTCCCAACTCTCATGGCCCCGTGTAGAGGCGAGAGGAATCCTGGCATGCACCGTTTAAATTATAAAGGGAGAAAATATTTTCCTGGATTCCAAGTTGGAAACTGGGATACATTTTCTTGGAGAGATAATGTAAAATCGTAGCCTAATCTAAGATAATTTTTTTAAAGTACTGAAAAAGTAGTTTATTCGAAGAGATAGTACATTTCAAAGAAGTAGAAGCAGGCCTGAGCAGTAGAGAATGGCTCAAGGGCCCTAAGATAATTTTAACTAAGCCATATCTAAAACTAATTGCTAAATTCCAAGCACCTTACAATGAAATGTCTGCAACACAAGTTCAAGGTTAGAGGCTGTCAAAATTCACTATCTTTTTTTTTGTTGCCTTGAGGGTAAGTCATCCAGATATATAGCTCATTTTTCTCTTTGGTATTGCCTAATATAGTTGATACTTAAATAAGAAATTGCAATTGAGTAAAAAAAAGTCTAATTATTCGAAAATACATCTCACTTACCTGTTCTTTATGTTCAAGAAATGCAGTTTCAAGTTCTTGCCACCCAGAAACTGGAACCAGCGTATACTGTACGTGGTCACACTGGAACAGGGCCTGGAGAGAGATTATTTTCAAAACTTATCATATTTAGAATGTCTAATTTACCTTCAAATGCACTTTAAAAAATAAGATGGGTTATGAGACAAATAACAGGTGATACAGTAGAGCTATTAAAATGTTAATGGGAGGAACTAGGTGATGGGGATGTGAGTATTCACTGTACTATTATGTAAACTTTGTCGAGTATTTTAAAATACCAAAACAACAACAACAACAACAACAACAAAAAACATTGGGAGAAAATCTGATCTAATTTCTAGGTCTTCTGAGAAGTCCAGAACCGAGAACAACAACAACAACAAAAACATTGGGAGAAAATCTGATCTGATTTCTAGATCTTCTGAGAAGTTCAGAACCGAGAACAACAAGAACAACAAAAAACATTGGGAGAAAATCTGATCTGATTTCTAGGTCTTCTGAGAAGTCCAGACAACAACAACAACAAAAACATTGGGAGAAAATCTGATCTGATTACAACAACAAAAAAAAACATTGGGAGAAAATCTGATCTGATTTCTAGGTCTTCTGAGAAGTCCAGACAACAACAACAACAAAAACATTGGGAGAAAATCTGATCTGATTACAACAACAAAAAAAAACATTGGGAGAAAATCTGATCTGATTTCTAGGTCTTCTGAGAAGTCCAGAACCGAGGCCTAATCAAAGCTCATGTAAACATCCATCACACCATATTCAAAACTGAACCAATGATCTTCCATAATAGACTAAGGAATCCTGTATTTCTTGCATTGCTGTGGCATCACTATGCCCTCAGTTTTCAGATTCCTCTATCTCAAATCCCACATTTGAGAAGCCACTACAAGTCTACCGGTCTGTCTAATGCAGCCAATTTTTTGCCTAGGCTATTGCAAAAATACTAACTAGCATCCTTGACTGTGCCTCGTCCTTCTCTAACCCATCCAATACTGTACTGCCAGAAAGGCGACCTCTCAAGAGTCCCCTTCCCCAGCTTTCAGCTGTTGTTGCTCCAGATCCCACCCAGCCTGAGCTCTCACCCGGGAAGGGGTTCCTTACCTTGCTTCTCACCTCTCGCACAATTCCCTACCCCACCCTGTTCCCTCAGGGCTCTGTAAGCCCCCACCTCCCGTCCAGGTCTACCCTGCACCCTCACCTCTCGCCAGGCTCCACCCTCCCAGAGTCCTCAGTGCTCACCTGAAGGATCTTGCAAGCGCACAGAGAGTCCACGTCCGAAGCCACGAAGAGAAGGACCCTCTGTTGGGGAAAGATAGGGAGAACTGAGTACAGCGCCTAGAACCCGGGCACCTCCCGCCCTCCCACGGCCGCTCCCCCTCCTCATCCCTTCCCCGTGACAAAGCCTCGAGGTCCAAGAAAGGGGGTCACCTGGTTCTGGACCACCTCATAGAACTCTTTGCGGAAATCGGACACAAACATGACCACGGCAGCCAGACACCCAGAGCTCGCACTGAGACACCAAGAGCCCCGGCGGAGGTCAAGACTCCCGCCAAATCAGGGCTCTTCCGATTGGCCCACGAGTCAACCAATAGGTACCTAGTTCCCAGCCTTTACTGCTTTATGATTGGTTCGTATTGCGGCGACAGTAGCTCTCCGCCATTCACGACTGGAAAATTCTGGCCGGACCTAAAGGAGCGTTATCACCAGGCAGGACGGAACCACGTTTGCACATTTCAACTCTAACGCCCATTTACCCAGACGCTCGGTGGACATCTTTAGTTTGGGCAGAAAAGCCTATTACCCCCTCCTCCCCCACTGGAACCCAGGAAAAAGAATCCACCTCACCTTCAATTAAACTTATTTATACATCGAACGAAGGCGTCGGTTTATGATTTCAATAGGCTCTCTGTCTAGTTCGAAGGCAGATGTATAGCTTACTTCCGCCCGAGTCCTCGATGGCTGAAGCAAAGGCCGGAAGATGTACGTGCATTCTGGGTAGTGTAGTCAGTAAGGAGAACGGGCCCAACTAAATTCACCTAGAGGAGGGTACTATCAAAACGTAATTAAAAATAAAAATTTAAATTACTCCAGAGTGGACAAAAAGTTCGAAAGGGTACTTTATTGTTTATTTCGGGGAAATCTTGAGCCCTGGCGCCTTTGCCTGGCCTTTTCTCTTTTGCAGCCGAGCCCTGTCCTCGGCACCTCCCTTCTGGTCTAAAGTCAGGCACTTCCGGTGAGCAGCCCAGGGCATCCGAGCAGAGGCGGCGGCGGCTGCGGCTGTGAGGAGAGCACGTCGGCGGGCTCCGGTCGTAACGTTCCTTAGACGAGGCAGCATCTGGGAGGCTGAGGTGCCATCATGGTGAGCGTGGCTGGGCAGGGGCTGGACACTGAGGCTGGGGCCGGGGACCGGGATTGGGGGCCAGCGGGGCGAACTTAACAGCTGCGGAGATGCCGAGTCACCCCGGCCTGAGCCCGGCCCATCTGCCCGTTTGGGCGCATCGGACAAGACCCAGACCCTTGACTACAAACAGCCTCTACTCTTCTCCGCTAGTTGAGGATATGGTTCTCATTCCTCCTCAGTTAGACTTGAGCTCCTTCCATGTTTGAGTCCACCAACGGGTCTCGCAAGTGTGAGACACATAACAGGTTTCCATAAACACCAAGTTAATTGAAAAGTTATTGCAGATTCAGGGGCTTTCCAGGAAGAATGCTTGGGGGGACATCCAGTACCTTCTGGTGATGCCTGGATGGTGATCGTGCCTTCCGCTATTTAAGTGATTCAGTAAGGATAAATCGTAGCTAATATTTGCTGGCGCTTTTTCTGTAACACAGTTTTTCATTAACACCTACAACCCCTCATTACACCTTATTCCATTTAATCCCTACAGTGCCTTTGGAGGCAAGGATGATTCTTAACGTTTTAACCATGAGAAAACTAGGGTTTAAAGAGATAGTTTGTGAAAGTTTAAAGCCAAATCTGTCTGGCTGCAAAGTTCAGTCTCATCACTGTAATCACTGCCTCAGTGTCACCTGTTTATTTTAGTGAAAATAAGGAATGATTATTAGATTTTTAGTCTGTGTGTTAGTTTCAAATCATATTTCTGTCCTCAAGTTTATCCACATAACAGATTTGAATAACTGATATGTGGGAGGCAGTATGCTAGGCATTGAGATTATAAAAGTAAAGTAGAAGTAGGGTAAGTAAAGTAAAAGGGGTGGGGAGCAGCAGGGAGGGGCAGAAAGGTTCACTGGTGTTTTGAAGGCAGATTGGTATAGGTGTTAAATACTTTGCACGTTTTCCTTTCATGTTGCAAAAAGAAGTGGCTTAGATGAGGGGTAGTGAGAGGCACTTAGGGAGGCGGGACTCCTCTCCCATCTTTCATCCAGAAACACTTTTCATTTGTTATACTCTAGCCAAGATTTTGAGGAGTTCTGCTGGTTAAAAGAAGAGACAAAGGTTTGAAAACTACTGTACTAGAACACAGGAAGTGAAGAACCATTTGAGATTTTAAGCAGAAGTGTGCTGTATTTCCATTTTAGGAAGAAGGCTGATTCCGCTTGCTAATTCTGGAATTGCTAGTAAACTACCTTAGCAGTAGATGACTTTCCCTCTACTTAATGTCTATATGGAATCATGTCAAGAAATATTTGTCTATTGTGAGATTTTTTAAAAACTGGTGGTACAAAACGCATAGTATAAATTTATTATCTTAACCTTTTTTTTTTAAATTTTATTGGGGAACTGTGTGTTTTTCCAGAACCCATCAGCTAGCTCCAAGTCAAGTAGTTGTTTCAACCTAGTTGTGGAGGGCGCATCTCAGTAGCCCATGTGGGGATCGAACTGGCAACCTTGGTGTTATGAGCACTGTGCTCTAACCAATTGAACTAACTGGCTGCCCCTATAAAACCATTTTTAAGAGTACAGTTCAGTAATGTTCACATTATTGTGTAATGGGTCTCCAGAATTTTTTCATCTAGCAAAACTGAAACTCTGTACCCATTAAATAACACTGTTTCCTCCTCCCTTCAGCCTCTGGCAACCAACATTCTATCTACTTTTTGTCTCTGAATTTGACTACTCTAGGGACCTCATAAGTGGAATTGTTTAGTTTTTGTCTTTTTGTGATTGACTTATTTCACATAACGTAATGTTCTCAAGCTTCTTCCATGTTGTAACGTGTCAGAATTTTCTTTTCAGGGCTGAACAATATTCTTTTGTATGTATATACCACATTTTCTTTATTCATCCATCAGTGGACATTTGGATTGTTTCCACCTATTGGCTATTGTGAATAGCACTGCTGTGAACATAGGTGTACAAATATTGAGACCCTGCTTTCAGTTCTTTTGGAATATACCCTATTGTGCAATTTTACATACATATTTTTGAAACATCATAATAATTGCAATATTTTGACCTCAGATTGCTGTGTAACGTGTTTTTTAAGCCTCATTATAATGCACAGTGTAAGAGCTAGAATCTTACCTTCTTGATGGCAGCATGTCTTGGCTTTATTTATCAACTGGAGGGGGCAGTTCCATGGTGTGGCACAATGTGACGGCACATTGCACGGACACCAGCCCTGACCCTGGGCAGAGCAGCAAAGTTTCCTGGAGAAAGGATGGTCACGGAAGCCAGGGAAAGGGATGCAAACACCAGGTGCCTGCTCTTTCCACTGCCTCAAATGCTGTTCCCTGTTTTCTGCTTGGCTCCCGATCCTGGCATTCAGGTCTCTGTAAAGAGTCCCTTCCTGACCACCCACTTAAACTAGAATTTCCAGGAGCTCTCTGTCCCTTAACCTTTCTTGTCCTCAGAGCATTTATCACTTCCTCACATGTAGGTGTTTTCTCTTGCTTCTTTCTTTTGTCTTGGGAATGACAGAATGTTAGCTCTGCCAGGGCTGAGGTTGTACTTGTTTTGTTAGTGAACAGACATCACTGGAGTGATGTTTCCCTAGTTCTTAATCAGAGCCTGGCAGATAGTGGCACTCAAGAAATAGATGTTTTTTTAATTAATGAGAAGAGGAAGAGGAAAAGTGTACCAGGCAGAGGAATTATTCCTGGGTTGGGGGAGGGTAGCATGTGTAGGATGTTGTGGGGCCATTAGTAACCAGTCCCTGAGGTTTGTGAGGTCTGGACCGGATTGCAGGGGTGTGTGTGTGGGGGGAGTAAGGGGTGCTGAAAAAGGTTAAGAACAGGCTTGACATGCCTAGTTATTTTAGTAAGATTGCACCATCTAAAAATGGAGACTAGATCAGAGGGACAGACTAGGTATGGCAGAAAGGATGGAAACAGATTTGAGATTCACCATGCTACTGGGAAATGCTTCAGGCAGATGACTCTGGTCCGTCAGGATTTTGGTGCATCTTATTCTTTGAGGATGTTTAGCAGCATTAACTACCCTGACCTGTTTTGGCTTTTGATGAGAAAAAAGGTACCTTTATTCAGTTCTAACTCCGGCATCTCTTTCCTCCTTCTAGTTCTCTTTCAACATGTTTGACCACCCAATTCCTCGGGTCTTCCAGAACCGCTTCTCCACGCAGTACCGCTGCTTCTCCGTGTCCATGCTCGCAGGGCCTAATGACAGGTCAGATGTGGAGAAAGGCGGGAAGAGTATGTGCTTGTTTTTATTTTGAATAGTAACCTTTCCTGTCCTCAGCCTGCAGTGCTTATAGTCTTAAACAGTCCTTATTTTACATGTGTAACAGAGGCTACTTAGAGTGAAAATGTTGCTTGTTCTAGATGTACAGGGTGTGTGTGGGGGGCCCGAATTATGATTTGATTTATGGCTAGTAGCCATTCAGTTCCCCAAAATAAATTACAGCAGAGAAAGTCCTTTATGAAAGATTATTATTAAATTTTGGCTACCTTACAAGTATTGTTTAATACTTGTTGTTTTTTTTAAGAGTTTATTGGGGGTTGGAGGAGGGGAACAGCGTTGGGGAATCTGGGAAGAAGAACAGACAAGTTGCTGTCCTTTTGTTCTTCAGTCTAGCTGTGGAGGACGTTGCTTCACTGGCCCATGTTGGTATTGTCATTGTGCTCTTCCTGGGTGAGGCAGTCGCTTGCTGGCCATTGGACGGCTGCTCACAGCGGCTCACGGCAGCTCATGGCTACTCACGTAGGGGCTGCAGTCTATGCCATCGCTGGCAACTCACGGCAGCCCAGCTCCAGGTCGAGCTGTTGTTCACCATCTTAGCTGTAGAGGGCGCAGCATCACTGGCCCTAATGTAGGATCGAAACCTGGGCCCTGCTGCTCAGAGCTGGCGTCCCAAGCCAACTATTAACGCGCCACTTGGCTGATCCTGTTTAATACTTTTTTTTAATTTTTTATTCTTAGCTGAGCCATCCTGCCACCTGTTGGCAGCTCAGTGGCAGCTCAACTCGGGTCGGGAATCGAACCAGCAACCTTGATACTCAGAGCTCGCACTCTTGAGTGAGCTCTTAACCAACTGAGCCACTCGGCCTGCCATCTGTTTAATACTTTTTAAAGATAGAACAGAAACTGCATTTTGGCTTTTGTTCTGTCCTTTTAATTTTTATATTCTTAATGTTTCTTGAATGTTTTTTTCCACAGTAATTATGCCACCCTCAGCCCTCGATCAACTCAGTAAGTATTTTCTACATGACTTGAGAACTGAGGTAATGTCAATATGGATATCATGTCTGGTTGAGAATTGTCCCTGGAGGGTGCATACTGGGTTGGAGAGCTGGGGTCACACATGCCCCGGTGAGGTGATGGCCCGTGGTGGCCAGCTGTCCAGGGTAGGGGCCAGTGAGTATTCAACTCCAGATCTCTCCTCTGTGAAGGGGTTCTCCCCTGAATACCCATCCCATTCCCTCCACCCGTCTCTACTCCTGTCAGGACTAAAGGTGCTTATCACCGGTGCTTATTACACTGCCAGGGCAGCTGATGCCGTTGCCTAGGTTCACTGGGCTTTCTCCTAGAGGACGGTGGTCAGCTTCCAAGAGGATGCTGTGCAGCAGGGCTCTCATCTCCTCCCCAGGCCTCTTTCCTAAGCTCCAGGCCTGCATTTCTACCCCGTGTCCCAGTGCATCTGCACCACGTCCAAACTGAGTCTTCAGCCCCAGAAGCTGTTCCTCTTACTGGCTCCTGCCTCTTACCAGGAGTGATAAAGGTCCTTTGGTTGTGAGAGCAGCCAGGCTTTCCCTCTCTTTTTCCAACCTCTCCTCTCATGAGAGCAACTTAGAGACTCCATGCCCCGGCCCCACTCCGCCTGGACACGGAAAACCCTGAACACAGACTCAGTCATTGCCTTTTGAGATTCAGTGGTATTTCTGAGTTCCTCCCATCTGAAGCAGGAGACGTGAAAGCCACGATCAGGAAGTATACTTCGTGTCCAGTACACTTGGGGCAGCACAATGGAGAAGGGGTGCCAGCTCTGGTGTCACTCTGGCTTGGTTTTTGCACCTTGCTTGGCCTGGTTCTAGAATGGACTTGGCGTCTCTGAACTTCATGACCTCATCTTTCAATGGGGACACACAGCGCTTGTCTTATCAGCTGCTGGGTGGCAGGAGTACCTCCTCCAAGATGGTGCCTTGTGGTGTGTTCATAAACAGCCCAAACCTGTATGGCACCAGTCAGAAGGCACGAGGTGGCCTTTAGCCAGCAGGGCTTCACCGATGCCAACAACAGTGGCCACACCCAGCGGAGGCCTTTAATCCTGGCCGCAGCTCAACCAGTGGGTGGATAGAGTCACGGGTTCACATCCCTAAGGCAGATCCCTGTCATCACAGAAGAGGTCAGGGCCCACAGAGAGCCTGCCTTTCCATTTGGGCTGACCCAAGAGCTGAGCACCAAGTGTGACCCTTGGCACAAGTGTCTGAGAAGAGAGTCAGAGATTGGGACAGTGGGGTTTAGATGAGTGTAGTTCAAACCTTTTAAGTAGTGGGAGAAACCGTCCAAATGAAATCTTACGGGAAGTCCTAATTTATAAAAACGGTCGCTGCTTAGTTTGGAAGAAGTGAGAGGGTGCAGAGGGCTTGGAAACTCCAAGGTACTTCTTTAAATCACAAAAAAAGTACAGTTTGAAAACCAGCAGACTGAAGAACAGAGAGAGGTTTCTTCCAACTGAAAGAATCTTGGACCTTTGGCTGGAACCTGATCCAATTCACCATGACTGACTTCCGTTCTATCCCACAGCTCTATAGCTGGGAGGCTCCCTGAGGCCGGAAGGCTGGCTTTTGGGCACTTGGCCACATTCTGCCAGCATTCAGGTCACCCTTTGTGATGGGGGAATACCCGTGCCCACCACTGCCTCTGTGATGAAGCCCCACTTCTCGAGACTCTCCCCTACCTGTGGCTTCATACCCAAGATTGTTACATGATCTGCTTCACCAGCATTTTTAGGGAGACCCCAAATGGAGTCTTCCATGCCTTCTGCTCCTGAATGGAACTTGTCTTGCCATGTTTGCCTAAACCAACAGAATAAAGTGGGCCTCAGTGGTTAAATCCCAGACCTGGGCCAGCAGCCTGGTTTAAATCCCAGTATTGCCACTTCTGGGCCTTGTGATCCTGGGCATGTTGCTGAACCTGTGTGCCTTAGTATCCCATAGATAAAAGGGGTAATGATAGTACCTCACTGTTCTGGGAAGACTTAGTGAGGGCCTGGTATGCAGCAGACACCGTCACTATGTCATTCTGTCCTGGTCCCCAGCTCTCCTGAGCTCTGCTTCACATCACCAGCCCCTCCTTTCTGTGCCTCCTGCATTCCTGGGTCAGTATGCCAGCAGTCGTGTTTGCCTGCCTATGGCCCTCCATGCGGCCTCAAACACAGAGGGGATGTACTGTGCTGTGACCCTGCTGAGAGCCCACACTGCTGACTGGTCTCACCCTGCGTGACGTCCAGCCCAGCCTGCCCTCCAGACCCCTCCCACACCCTGTCCCCATGCCCCAGGCTCACCTAATTACCAGCCATTCCTGAACTGGCTAGGCTCCCCTTCCCTCCATGATTTTGCTCAGGCTGCTTTCTCTGCCTGGAATTCCCTCCCTGGCCTGTGCACCATGATGCCTGGAAGGCACCCTCTAGGAGCCCTGCCTCCTTCCGCCCCACCCTTCCCCCTGCACCACTGCCTCTGGTGCACTTGTTTTTTTTCTCACCTTTCTAACTAGAAATATTCGTGGGGATTTTGTCCAGCACATGGTTGACACTTATTTATGAGTGAACAAATAAATGAGTGAACGTGCCACTTTTTAAAATTGGAATTTCAGAAAATCACAAGCGTAAGCCATTGCTGTGTACTTGAGTCACCAAACATTCCTGAGTTCTAGGCCAAGTGCTGTGCTCTCTCAGGAGGTGGGGTGGTCCTGTGGGTGGGCTGTCACCGAGAGGCTAAGCACCACACTTGTCCAAATGCCTGCTGTGGGGGGCAAGGCTGTATGGAGCCATGGTGGGTACTAGGGAGGCCGCTTACCAGGGGAGCACGTTGGGGGAACAGGGTTTCTCTCCTTTGCAGAAGCCTTGCCTCATAGCCTCTCTTTTGATTTTAGGCCGACTCAACATTACCTACCCCATGCTTTTCAAACTGACCAACAAGAACTCGGACCGCATGACGCACTGCGGTGTGCTGGAATTTGTGGCTGACGAGGGTATCTGCTACCTCCCACATTGGGTGAGTTGGGCTGCCCTGGTCTCGAGAGTCTGGGTCTGTCTTGGGGAGTCCTACCCCCAAATCAGATTGAGGGATGGCATTCAGAACAGTGTGCCACATGCTGGGGTTGGCCTTTTCTTTGATGGTTGCTCATTTGGTAGTCTAGATACTGCAGCCATGCCATTTACCTCCTATATCAGGCTTTTTAAATATAATGAAGCAGGAGTATTTTTCAAATGGTCTAAGTACAGAATTTAGAGTTTTACACATTTTCTCCCCATTTTTCATAGTTTCTCCACCAATTTTGTTGCAACGGATATGTATTTACACACTTGCCTGTAACTAAATCTTTCCAAAGCACTCAATTTCATTGCCACGGAAATAGAGCCTCTCTAGAGCACTAAGGCTTTCCACAGAGACCCCTTCATGGCCCCTCTATAGAGGTGAAAGAGGAGGAGGTGATACTGGGATACCACTAGCTCAAAGATTCTTTCTCCAACCCACAGACTTAGAGTTTGGGTGGCCCTTTGTCCAAGTTCTCAGACCACTTTAGACCAGAAACTAATTGAATCCCTTTTGCTGAGAAACGTCACACCCCCTGGGATGCCTCCTCAGATAGCATGGAGCTGCCAGCCCACTTCTTCCTGGGATGGCCTTCCAGCTCTTGGAAAGAGTAGGTGGTTGCCTGGGATTTCCCAGCTGCTGCCACTGAGTTGACCCTCAGCGGGTGTATGAGCACATGCATCCTATTGGCTGATTGGCAGGCTCCATACCACTCAGGGCTCCTGGGCTGCTTCAAGGTGAGTCAGCATGGAACAGGTGTGGGTCTTTCAGGCCAGGGTCCCAAGGAAGTGGCTATCTGAATGTCAGACTTTGGCCTGCTGGTGTGTAGTCAGTGCTGGCCGCTTGAATTCCAAGCGCCTCATGTAGTTTTCTTCCTTTAGATGATGCAAAATTTGCTGTTGGAAGAAGGAGGCCTGGTTCAAGTAGAGAGTGTCAACCTCCAAGTGGCCACATACTCCAAATTTCAGCCTCAGAGCCCTGACTTCCTGGACATTACCAACCCCAAAGCAGTGTATCCTTTTGAAAGAAGAAGGGTTCTTCTGGACAAAAGAGGAGTATACTTGCAGGTAAACAGCAAGCACTTTGTTTAATATGTGCCCAGTTGGGGAGCACAAACTTACTGTGATTGGAGTTGTGATTTGAGAATAATGGCTTTCAGCCAGCACATCTGTCATGGCTCCTGGACCTGGGCCTGGACAAGTATGCTGGGCATTCCATGGACATCTTCTGGATGCTCTGTTGACCCTTCCTTGTGGGCAGAGTGGAGCCCTTCCTTCAGGTGGGCTGTGACACCTAACACAAAGCCCAGTGTGTGCTGGTAGAAGGGGGCCAGCTGGTCTGCGTCTCAGACTCCAACCCCTTGTGGGCTACTGGTGCCCATGAACTTGCCACTCAACCTCCCCTTTTACCCAGGCTTAAGGGCTTTTCACTCCAAACCAATAGGAAGCATTGACTTAGTATGTTTTCTTTTTCTCAGCAAGAGAAAAGCAAAGGTTTTAGGTTCTAGTGATTTTTTTTTTTAATGTTCCTCTCTGAACGTAAGCCAGACATGTTTATAATTTAAAGAGTGACCAGTATGGGTGAGGGGTGTGCTGTTGTGCTGTGTGTGCTATCTCTAGCTTGGAGGCCCAGTTTGGTTTGTTGAGATCATGTTATAGAGTGGTCACTCCATCACCTATTTATTTTTAAAAATGCATGCTTGACAAAAACACAGATAAGTAGACAGTAAAAGAAAAGGTGTCTCCACCTGTCCTACTTGTACACTCTCTGTAGGCTTGAGCTTAAGAGCAAGCTGCTGCCGGCCATGTCCTGGACTCGGTGGGCCATGTTGAGCCCTCCACTGACTGTGTCTGTGGACTAGTGTGTTGAGTCCCCTGCGGCCGGGTCTTGGACACGTGGAGTTGTTGGGCTTTCTGCTCTTGGCAGTCAGTGGTGGAGGCTTCCTGGCAGGACAACATCCTGTGGCAAGGCCTGGTTACCTTGTTTTTTTAGAGCTCTGCTTGGAGGTACTTGTCTAGCTGTCAGTGCCCAGGAGTGGGGTCTGCCTCTGTTACTGTAGTCCCTTGTGATTTTTCTCTGGATTTTTACCTGCAGACTTAACTGTATCTATTGGCAGAGTTAACTTGTTAGTATACGGAGAAAGGGCATCACTTTCATCAGCTGAGAGTCAACCCAGTGCTCCATGGTCTGGATGACAGTCTTAGCATAGAGCAGAGAATGGGGGGGTGCACACAGAGCAGCGACGCGGGAGCCATTTCTGCCCTCAAAGGCTGAGTGGGTTGGGTCTGACAGGTCTGCTGTCCCCGGGAGAAGTTGAGGGCAGGGCACCTCCGTAGCATGGCGTTTCAGATGAGGATTGAAGATAGCGTCCCACACAAGGCCCTTTACGCAAAGCTGCTGTCATTCTGGAAGGCTGTGTGACCAAGAGAAGTGAACCTAGACAGCCTAGCTCTTTCTCCCTCAGACTCTGAGGTCCTCTCTGGGATGTGCCATGTCACAGTGGCGGATTTTGAAGCCATGGTTTGTGTTTGTGCCTTGACAATGTGTGTTTGCAGATTAGAAAACGCATTGAGAAACTTTGCCTGTCTGACCACCGGGGATGTGATTGCCATCAACTACAACGAGAAGGTGAGTGTCTCAGCCACAGGGCCAGCAGGACCTGAGCCCAAGATGTTGTAAGTCACACCTAACAAGGACCTGCAGTGCCATTCTGGTGTTGGAATGAGAGTTTTTTTCAGCACTATATGCTTTTGTCAACTGATTGCTGCCTGCTGTTTGCTTTTTAGAGCCCTCTACTAATTATTCAGCAACCGTTTTGATGATAGATTGTATTTACAGGTGAATCAGCTTAACATTGTTATACTTATTAATCACATGTCGGTGTACCACGGTGGTGAGCCTGCTGTTTGTGCCTCAGTTAGAAAGTCTGCATTTCACCTATAATCTGAGCTAAGCCCTTTGCTGAGCTGCAGGGAAACAGAAATGAGTCAGCCTGAGTCCTTCCCTTGGAAGCAGACAGGCCTTTCTAGAGCTGGCCCTGCAGTATGCTCCAATTGCTATGGGGCACCCAGAAGCAGAACCTGGCTCCACTTGGTAATAATGCCCCCTGAGGTCACCTCTCTTCATGGGAGCCCATATCCTCATCCTTGTTTCCTTTAGCTTTGGTTTTCCCTTAGCTCTTTGGGCTCGTCAGTCCTGACAGAAATCTTTTGGGCCTGAACACCACTTATGTTCATTCATGATTCCATGCTTCTTAGCTGTCTGGATGTAGAGAATTGAATGTACAGTTAAATATCTCATCCTCCATTTCTCATTCATTTCATGCATAGTGACAGATGAGTTGCCATAAAATTCAAGACAGCATCTAGGTACTTCCTTATTATCCGTGGCAACATATCTGAGGGAAAATGTAATAGTTGCCAATCCTGTTGCTCGGCCATCCTAACACAGGCATGGAGTACAGTGATGTGGGTTTCCCTTGTCCACTGTAATGGTGACCATGATTTACTATCATAGGGCTGACCGCCTAGTGCTCAGGAGTGACCACAGCCCTGGCTTGGCTTTCCCTGAGGCCAGCTCTTAGGTCCTTGACACACACTCCAGTCCCCTCAGGGATTGGGGCCCTCATAGCCATGAACCAGGAGTCTATGGTTCAGCAAATCCCTCCCTCCAGGATCAAGAGGACAGTTACTCCCTCAGTGTCAGTGTTGGGATTCAGCGTGTTCTCCAGTAATTTCTTTATATTTGAGCCGTCTGATAAGATGTTGAGAGTCCTTACGTTTCCATTTTTGGGGTTTTGAATTACACTTTTCTATAAAACTAAGAAATCATCTTGTTGCCTTTAGCTTTGTGAGGAACATTTTAGGCATTGTCTACCTTAACTGAATATTTCAAGCTTTCATAGTTAGTTATAGGTAGCTTTAATGTTATTGTTATTAATATTAAAGTAGTAATGCTAAATGTAACTCAAATTGATGATATTTTTGCACTGAAAGGGAGGATGAGTTACGTAGAACATACATAGAATTGAAACACATGTTTAGACTTCTATTTTTGTAAGTATGGGAGACTAGGTCCTTACTCTACAGGGCCCTTCTGATAAAAGCCAATTAAATCAAGATAAGGATAAAACCTAGGTTATTAATGCATCGCTGGGCTTGAAGAAATATAGGAAGTGTTTCAAGAATCTTTCAGCAGGGTTGTCTTGAGGGCATATGGCCATATGGGTGCTACAGCAGGAGATCTGAATCGGAGACTTTCACATTAAACCGGAACTCTAAAAGAGTCCAAGATAAACTCAGAGGTGGCTGTTGTCCTCATCCCAGGAGAAGGAAACCCAACTTCTGTCTGGGAAAAGCTCCCCCAGTTTAATTTAGTCCTTGGGGTTGCTATAGATTGAAAAGCAAACAGGAGCTCATAATACAACCACCACACATACAAAGCAGAGACGACAAAAGCAGATTTAGACCCTTAAGGAAATCAGTATTGGGATTTTCAGGTGCAAATATAAAATAGTTATGTATAAAATGTTCCAAGAAATTAAAAAATTGAATCATAAATTTAGCATGCAACAAAAGACTATTAAAATAAAACACGAAGATTTGAAAAACAGTCCAAGAGTTAAACAACAGTTGACAAAGAACTAATGAAACTGAAGTTAAATCTGGAGAAATGACAATGAATTCTGCACTAAGAGGCAATGTGACGCAATGTATGAGAAACTAAGTATTGGAGAGACTAAGAAAGTCAAACATGCTCTGTAGAAATTCCCAGCAGGAGAGATGGGAGGAGTGGTGATATTGTGAAGAGATAATAAGTGAAATTGTTTTTCAAATGGTCATCAACCCATAGTTACAGGAAGTATAATGTATACCAAACAGGCTGAGTTACAGGTACCAAATACCAGATACAGAGAGGTAGCAGAAAGAAAATGCAATACTTCTAGAAGAACAACAAATAGAGGGCCTTTGCATAGCAACCATAATAGCCCAAAATAGCAGAATATCTTTAGAGGCGGAGAGGAAGTACCTTCATCAAACCTTCTTTAAAGAATGAGGGCAAAATAAAAATATTTTCAGATAAACAAAATCTGAGAGTTTATGTACTAGTGGAATTTCAAAAGCATGTACTTTAGGAATGAACATTATCCTAGAAGGAAAGAGTAGGGTGCCAGAAGGAATGGTGAACAAGTAAACAGGCAAATATGAAGTAAATCATGGTAAATATTTCCATATAAAGCAGTAATAATATTTAATATGGGAGGCTTAAAATATGAGACAAAAATAAGTCTAGAGACTTAATTTAGAATTAAAGTATTCTCTATAATTCAATAAAGTTAAATCAATAAAAATAACTGAAAACTGCATAATGAATATTTCAAAACAGTTTAAAATCACTGTTTTAGATACAGCATGACAATACATAAAACTAAAAAATGTCACAAAAGTATTTATCCTTACTGCACAAAACATATTCTGATATTTTGATTGTACTGTCTTCCAATGTTTTTCTTCTCTCGTTCTGGTTGCAACACAGTTGGTTTTATGACCCACTAATTAGTTGTGACCTGCATTTTGAAAACACTACTGTAGAGAAACGTGAACACGTGCCCGCGGAGACATGTATCTGAATGTTCATAGCAGCGTTGTTAGTGAAAGCAAAACCAATGGAGACAGCCCTAATGTTGCATGGAGAAATTGTGGCATATCCACACAGTGACATGTACAGTCATTGTTTTGTTTTGTTTTTCCTGTTAAGTAATGTGGAAACTTTTAAAAATTGGGCACATCTGGGCCGGCTGAATGGCTCAGTTGGTTAAGAGCTCGCTCAAGAGTTTGAGCTCTGAGCAACAGTGGTTCGAGTCAGCCCGAGCTGAGCTGCCAACA
>NW_017732044.1:22173-31871 GCF_001890085.2 Hipposideros armiger | reverse complement strand
CTGGCCCTCATATGTGGGATCCGAACCGGGGTCCTCTTGTGTCCCAAGCCAGTTCTTAACCATCGCGCCACTCGGCCGGCCCAGGACTGTTTATTATTAAAACAAGATATACTCTAGGTAAAAAGAAAGAACCTAAAATGATGACGAAAAAAGTAAATTCAGTCACTTTTAGTTCCTATCCTCTGGGTGTTTTTAATGTATGTTTTTACATATATGAGATCAACCTAGACACACAGCAACATTAATGGTTTTTTAACTTCTATTGGCCGTATTGTATTCCACTGGTGACTATAATTTATATATGAATATCATTCATTTAACCAAACTATTGATAAGCTTTTGGGGTATATACTATTATTAGCAATATTGGAATGAGTATTCTTAGAATTTTCTCTTTGGGTATTTAGCTAATAATTTACTTAGAATAAATTCCTAGAAGTGTACTTTCTGGGATAAAGGCTATGAGTATCTTTTGCAATTTGATCCATAACTACCTTGTCTGATTTGAACCGCTTTTGAGGAGCAGCCTCTGTTGATTTGGGGGCAGGCATCAAAGCAGTTCACCCCCATCGCCGCATTGTCACAGCAAGAGGTGTGGCTGAGGAGGGTGTCATGGAGGTGAATGATGAGTCTGCGGGAGCAGGGTAGGGAGCCATAGTAACATGAACATTTATAGCCACAATGCTGCCACAAAACCATCCAGATGATTCCTTGTTCTTCCCACAGATCTATGAACTGCGGGTGATGGAGACCAAGCCTGACAAGGCTGTGTCCATCATCGAGTGTGACATGAACGTGAGTGGTTTTGCTGCTTACAGTGGGCTTGGGCCTGGGGAAGCTGGGCATCCGATGGCCTCTGTAGGCCATTGTCTCAGGAGGATGTCACTATAACACAGCCCCTGGAACTATTTGGGTGAAAGAGAAGGAAAATGCTGCCAGAACATAATGAGGGGCTGACCTTGTGATCCATCTCAGGGCCGGTGGGGATGGCAGAGTTGCCGCCAGTTCTGAGATGGATGGCTAAATCCTTCGGCATCTCAGGCCTGCCAAGAAGTGAAACTTCTAAAAAATTAAGGAAGCTCAGTTAAAAAAAAAACAAACACAAAACACTAAGGAAGTCTACTCAGCTCCTGAGTAGGAAGGAACTATTGGGATACACAACAGCCTAGTGGCTTTCCAGAAAATGATGCTGAGCCGAAAGGGTCAATCCCAAAAGGTTACATACTGTTGGGTTCCATTTTTATAACATTCTTGAATGACAAAACTTCAGAAAGCGAGGATAGAATAGTGGTTGCCAGGGGCTACAGGTGATAGAGAGGCCTTGGAAGAGAAGGACCACATGAGGGATATGAGAGATCCTGTGCTGTTGGAACTGTTCAGTATCTTGACTGTAGGCATGGATTTACAGACTTAACACTGGTGATAAAATTGTGCGAACTTACACACCCATACACACAAACACAAGTGAGTTCGTGTAAAACTGAGGGATTCTGACTAGTATAGATGTCGATATCCTGGTGGTGATACTCTACCAGAATTTTGTAAATGTCATCATTGGGAAAGTACAGGACATCCTTCTGTGTTATTTCCTACAACTGCATGTGAATCTACAGTTGTCTTAATTAAAAACAGAAGAGCTATGGGAGCCTAAGTGCCACCATGTCTCACAATTTGACCTTTCGTCTTGGGAACTCAGGTGGACTTTGATGCTCCGCTGGGCTACAAGGAACCCGAGAGACAAGTCCAGCATGAGGAGTCAACTGTAAGTGGTTTTTCCAGCATCCCTCTCCTCTCTGTGTGCATGTTTGCCCTCATTGGTAATGGCTTCTGGGAATGTGTCCTGGGTCTGTCCTGATAGCTGGCCTGTGTTTGGCCCCTGCTGGTGTAGATGCATCCATGTTCCCTGCTGCTCTTCCAGTCTTAACTTCGGGAGACGGTGTGTCCAGCTGTTTCAGTGCAGGGAGAGCAATATAAATGAGGGGCCCAAGGGAAAAGTCGGGGTGTCCCTGCTGAGAAGATCATCTCCTGTTTTTCTGTCTCCTGTCAGGAAGGCGAAACTGACCACAGTGGCTATGCTGGAGAGCTGGGCTTCCGTGTGAGTACCAGGCCATGTGTTTTACTTCCTGTGCTCCTGCTGTGCCATCTGCTTCTGCCAGCCACCCTCTGTAACACTCCATGGACCTCAGCAGGCATTGGGCCTCTGGGTATCTGTGCACAAACATATCTGCCACTTTGTCAGTTACATGGCACTTTACATCCATTTTGTCCTGGAATCCTAACAACTCTTTTTTTATTGAAGATTTTTTTATTGAAGATTTTATTGGGGAATTGGGGGAGGGGAACAGACAAGTTGTTGTCCTTTTGTTCTTCAGTCTAGTTGTGGAGGACATCGCTTCACTGGCCCATGTTGGTATTATCATTGCACTCTTCCCAGGTGAGGCAGTCGCTCACCGGCCATTGGACAGCCACTCACGGCAGCCCAACTCCAGGTTGAGCTGTTGTTCACCATCTTAGCTGTAACGGGCACAGCGTCACTGGCCCTCATGTGGCATCAGAACCAGGGCCCTGCTGCTCAAAGCTGGCATCCCAAGCCAACTCTTAACCAACGCGCCACTTGGCCAGCCCCTAACTTTAAGACGGCTGCAACTTTTTTTTCTTTAAAATTCTAACCTACCAAAAAGTTAAAATAATACAGTGGGCACACATATACTCTTCACTTAAATTTACCACATGTGACCACGTTTGCTTTATATCTGAGACCATGTCCTCTTTTTCTTTGCCTGCATTGTTTGAAAATAAATTGCAACACGACCCTTCAGCATTGCTGCCAGCCAGGCTCCCTGGGAAAAAAGTAAAGATGGCTAGTGTGAGGGCACCAGGGCACTGGGAGACGACATAAGAGGCAGGACTGGAAAGCTGAGCTCTGGGGCAGTTGCAACAGAGGCCTTCGCCCATCCACAGGGTCCCAAACTGGGTGGTGGGGGGGGGGCGGACCCTGCAGAAGCTAAGGCCAGACCTTTCAGCTTGTCATTGGTTACTGGCTGTCACTGGGGGTGGCTACTCTTGGGCCAGGAGGCTCCTTTCAGCTCACAGCAGTCCTGAGGGGCTGGGCGGAGAGTTCTCAGCTGCCCACACTTCAGCAGCTGAGGAGTGAGCGCTTCATTCTTAAGGGGGATTTGGTGGCGCCCCCCTGTACATATGCCTGCAGTGGTGTCAGCAAAGGGCATCCATGTGCTCACTCTCGCTCTCGGGGCTCAGTGCATGCGCACTCTCCTGTTTGCCTACCTAGGCCTTCTCCGGCTCTGGGAATAGGCTGGATGGAAAGAAGAAAGGTGTAGAGCCTAGCCCCTCCCCAATCAAGCCTGGAGACATTAAAAGGTGAGTCTGCCCTGCTCTACTTCAGCCTGATGCTTTATCATTGTCCAGGGAAGGTCTACTCTAGACCTCTGGGGTGAGCACCCTCACTCTATTCCGGCTCTAGAGACAAAGCCTAGATCAAGGAAGTTGATGGGGTGAATGAATGCCCCCACTGCTTGCTCTCCTTGGGGACCAGGAGCATGATGTGGAGTTCAGTGTTTCCCAGTGAAAGTGTATCAGTGTCTTCTCCCCATCCAGAACCATGCAGTCCAGCCTCTACCTGCCCAGGTGGCACCTGATCAGATCTCTGTCCTACTTAAAACCTTTCTGGTTCCTATCTAGTAATATGTCTGTTTTCCTGTTTTGTGACTTAATCAAGTAATATCTCAACTTCCCTCAAACAGGAGGCAGGAGCTGCCTCACTGAGATATGTTTCTGTTGTTTGGTCCAGGGACACAGAGCAGATTCCCTGCTCTGGTGGCTGTCGTGGCAGTGATGAGATATGTCACTTGGCTACTCTGTTTTAGAGCAGAAGGAGAAGACTGGACATGGGATTTTTACCCACTCTGAAGGAGTGAAATGAGTTTAATACAAGTGTAGCCCTTACAGGGTAATCCGTGAGTCTGGAGGGCAGAGATGGAGAGGGCCTCCCAAGCCTCCAGAGGACCCCTCATTGCAGACCAGGCTTCAAGTCTACAGTCCCCTTCTGGTTCCCTCCTGGAGGGATGCTGGGGAGCACCAAAGGGCTGGCCCAGAGCCAGGGTGGGGTATAGCCGCATACCCCAGAATGAGAGTCGCCAAGAGAACAGTCGTCATCTCTTTGGCTTACCTTACTCGTGATTGTAAAAGTGAACTTTAGTCTTTTTCTCCTGGAATTAATGTTTCTCCTCTTCTGTGTTCTTTGCAGAGGAATTCCCAATTATGAATTTAAACTTGGTAAGATTACTTTCATCAGAAATTCACGTCCATTGGTCAAAAAAGTTGAAGAGGTGAGTATATTTCATGGGTAATGAGAAGTTTTGTTTTCTAGTGATAACTGGTGGAATTCTTTCCATTCTGAATCAGGGTGTTTCTGTCATATTTTTCTCCATTCATGGGGCCCTCCTTCCCCTGGTGGCCAGGTTGTCCTGTTGAGGCTGGGGGGGGGGGGGGGGGCTTGCAGGCCGCAGCGCTGGCTTCACCTTATGGTGGTTATCAGCACAACAGCTCTTGCCACGTGTCAGGACCCATGCTGAGTGCTTTATATTTAGTTGTTTAATCCGCAGGACAGTTCCATTAGGTGGCTACTGTGAGCGTGAAGGTGTGTGGAGGTCAGGGTGCCCAGGCTGAGATCCAGAGCTCCTGACAGCTGCATGGCTGCTTCAGTGCCACCATACTCCAAAAATGGCTTCCACTGAGACCTGAGGAGAGCGGCCTCCCTCAGCCCTGGAGTTCCCACGTGACAGAAAGGGAGGGGTGTAGGTGGGGGCAGGAGGTGTTGGCAAAGAGGAGGTTCCACCACCTGGGCACTTCTTCCAGGTGCTGGAATGTGGTTCAGAAAACCCAGCACACGCTACTGCAGATTGCTCACCCCACCCAGCAACTATGGCTGTGTGTGTTGTGTATTTCTAGAACACCAATACTTCAGACCTTCCACTTCCCTGGTTCCTTTTCTTACAGGCACAGTCTCTTGGGGCCTAAGGGTAGCAGAGAGCAGATGTGCTGTGAGCACATATAGGGTAGGCTGCTACATGGGACTAGTCACTGGCCAGTTTCTGGCTACAGGTCCATCACAGACCCCCTTCTGACCACTGAACTCCTCCCCTGTAGCCTTTAGGTGGTTGGGGGTAGAGACCACTACGCAGTCTGCACACCCTGACCCCACTCACAGCCCCTCCTAATGTTCTCAACACGGTGTTGGGGACTTTCCAGGCTCTAAGGTGCAAATGTGGTCTCCGATCAGACCTCACCCTCTGAGTCTTCCTTGAAGCCCTTTCCAGGCCTTTGCTAGCTCTAGGCAAGTCTTGCTGACTCAGGCTTAGAGGCCTCAGCAGTGGGTGCCCTCCAGGCTGACTCGTGACCCTACTGTTGGAAATATAGGAAAGGGAAGGGAAGGCTGACAGGCACAGCTGGAGCTGTTTTATCCATAAATATTTAAGAAGAAATGTATGACTGAAGATGGGATTGAAGGCACATAATTAGCTCTGCTTCATCCTGAAACCCCACTAAAGCTTTGGTACAAGGTAATAAAAACAATGAAGAGGAGATGTGGCAACTGCAACAAAGCTTTGGAAGCTCTCAAGCAGAAGGACAAGTGGTAACTGACCTAATAGATTAGGGAAAGCTGCATCCTGAGCTGGCTGCTGGGAAGTCCAGAGGCAGCTTGGTTTAGGTAGTAGAGCTCAAAGGTCACCTCTGGAAATGGGGGGTTAAAGAGACTGTGTGTAACAAAGCAGTTAGAACTGCAACACCACCTTCCCCTTACCCTGCTGGGGCTGCATCTCCACCACCCCAGAAAAGGCCTCAGGGAAAGTCCATAGATTGGGGTCATCAGCACAGTGGATAGCAGGACAAAACTAAAAGAAGGAACGAGTGGCAGTTGGCATCCTGAATGTTGCCACACTTGGTTTCTTCCCCTGCTTAGGCCCCCAGACACTGGCTGCTGGGCTTGCTCGTTGCAGTTGGAAGGGCTTTTTCTGGACAACCTCACAAGCTCCAGGGAAGGTCCCAGCTAGCTCACCCGTCAGAAAGTTTCCAGTGCTGACATCCAAATTATAAGAGCTCTGAAAAGAGATTAGAGAAACCAAAGGCAGAAGCCGTCAGGAAAATGATTGCTCCGAACTCAAGGGCACAAATTTGCAGGTTGAAGGCCCACTGAGTGTCCAGCATGGTGAATGAAAACAGCCCCACATTGAGGCAAAGAAAAGATCCTAAAGCTTCCAGAAGGAGGAAGGAGGCTCTACGGATCAAGAATGGAATAACCTTAGCAGGACACAGGAAGCTAGGAGATAGTGGAGCCGTGTCTTCAAAATTCTGAGAAGAAACTTTCAATTCTGTACCCAACTTTTATGGGCTGAATTGTGTCTTCTCCCAATTCCTGTGTTGAAGCCCTAACTCCTAGTACCTCAGAATATGACTGTATTTGGAAATAAGGCCTTTACAGAGGTGAATAAGTGAAAGTGAGGCCATCAGGGTGGCCCCTGATCCAATCTGACTGGTACCCTTATAGAAGAGGAAACTTGGGTGCATAGAGGACAAACCATGTGAGGACACAGTAAGAAGGTAGCCATCTGCAAGCCAAGGAGAGAGGCCTCAGGAGAAACCAAACCTGTCAACACCTTGATCTAGGACATCTAGCCTCCAGAACAGAGAGAAAAGATATCTTGTTTGAGCCTGCCAGTCTGTGGTACTTTTTTTAAAAAAGATTTTATTGTGGAATAGGGGGAGGGGAACAGTGTTGGAGAATTGGGGAGAGGGACCAGCCAAGTTGTTGTTCTTCAATCTTCGTTATGGAGGGCACCAGTCGCCATCTGGCTTCCCATTGGCAGCTTGTGGCCTCTAAGCTCAAGGTGCTGTGTTCAATCTTAGTTGCAAGTGGGCATAGCCACCATCCCATGTGGGAGTCGAACCAGCAGCCTTGTTGTTAAGAGAGCACACTCTGTCCACTGAGCCATCCAGGCGGCAGCTCAGCTCAAGGTGCCAAGTTCAGTCTTAGTTGTGGATGGGCAAAGCCCACCATCGAATAGGCAATCTTGTTACATCAGCTGAGCCATCCTGCCACCTGTTGTCAGCTCAGTGACAGCTCAGCTCCGGCACGGCATCACTGGCCCATGTGGGAATCAAACCGGCAGCCCTGTTGCTCAGAGCTCATGCTCTTAAGCCAACTCTTAACCAACTGAGCCACTCAGCCAGCCCCAGTCTGTGGTACTTTGTTACGGCAGCCTGAGCAGCCTAACACCAACTGCTTTATCAGTGAAACATGAGAGAGTAGAAACAAGGTACTTTTGGACATGTGGAATCTCACAAAAACATAGTCCTCATGAGCTTTTCTTAGGAAGCTGCTGGAGGATATATCCCTCTAAAGTTAAAGAATAAGGTAGAAATAAGAAAGCCTTAGATCTAGGAAACAGGAGTCCTCATGGCCATGTGCAACATGGAGAAAATGGCTAGTCCAGGAATGGCAGCTTGAAGGTTCCAGGATTCACACCTTCCTCAAGCTGATAAAATTGGCGAGGTTCCTGCTGTGATTAAATGTATGCAGAAGAGAAAAGGCAGACACTGTTTTGGACAGCAGGACAAACTGAAGGCTCTGCAGGAAAGGACAACTGGATGGCTCAGCTGTGACTTGCATTTACATGGTCACTACCACGTAACCCTGTACAGGCCCCACCAGAGGTACACCAGCTGCATTAGGCGAGGGGCTAGGTTACAGGGGTATGTAGTGGGGAGCTCAGAATTATCTTCTATAGGTAACACCTTTGACTGATTAGCAAGCAGTACACGCATGTGAAAGATATCTGCTGTTTCTGAGGGTTTAGAAAAAACAATCTGTCTTTTCTGCTGGTAGGAGAATAGCTTGGTAGAATGTTTCTGAGAGCTGGAGAGTCACCATATATTAAAAGCCTTAAAAACATGCATCCTTTTATTGAGGAATTTAACTTCAAGGAAAAATCAGACTGTGTAAATACATTAAGCTGCTCACCACAGCAATTTAAAATACTGCAAACCTGAGCTGGCCGAGTGGCGCGTTAGTTAAGAGTTGGCTTGGGACACAAGCTCTGAGCAGCAGCAACAGGGTCCCCATTCGGATGCCACATTAGGGCCAGTGATGCCTCTGCGCCCTCTACAGCTAAGATGAACAACAGCTCGACTTGGAGCTGGGCTGCTGTGAGTGGCCGGCAAAGGCGTAGGCTGCAGTGGGGCTGGCCAGCAACTGGCGTGAGCTGCCGTGAGCCACCGTGAGCCACCGTGAGCAGTGGTCCAATGGCCAGCGAGCGACTGCCTCATCTGGGAAAAGTGTAATGATAATACCAACATGGGCCAGTGAAGCGACGTCCTCCACAACTAGACTGAAGAACAAAAAGGACAGCAACTTGTCTGTTCCCCTTCCCTGATTCCCCAACACTGTTCCCCTTCCCTGATTCCCCAATAAAATCTTAAAAAAATATAAAAATAAAAATAAAATAAAATACTGCAAACCTGAAAGTAACATCCCATGGTAGAAGACTGCCTCTCCAACATGATGGAATTCTCTGTAGCCTTTAGGATGATAAGAAATTCATTGACTTGAGATGGGGGAATTATGTACGAAAATAATTTATGTAACCTTATACAGGAAAGTGACTGGAAGTGTTCTTTTTGGGGTAGTGGAGTTATAGGTGATTTTTCTTTTGGGGGTGTATTTTATATTTTTACATTGAAAATGTGATGCTTCTGCAAAAGGATATACATTCAACCTGAGAATAAAGGCTGTGGTAAACACATAGTTGTGATTGTGTGGTTGTGTTTTCAATTCAGTTGGTTATGATTTGTATCTATATTTCAGAGAGATTTCTTATTATAAATAATGTGGAAGTAAGGAAAATGGTGGATGGTAATGAGTCAGCAGAATAAAGCTTTTTAAGTAAACCTCCAAGAAGTTTCTGAAATAGTATTTTATCTTCACACCTAGGATGAAGCTGGAGGCAGATTCGTCGCTTTCTCTGGAGAAGGACAGTCATTGCGTAAAAAGGGAAGAAAGCCATAAGTTGGGACTGTTGGCTGATTGGAAAATAAAATGATCAATTGCAACATAATGACTTTAAGTTACTGGTTCGGACGGGATGAGACTATTGCAGAGGATGCTCTGTCACTTTATGTTTGTTTAGAGTTACCTAGGAATTGCCAACTTTGACCTGGAAGTGAAACAGCAGGACTTTATGGTTGTGTACTTGATTTGGGGAAAGTGAAAGCTGTCTCTGCGGTCCCATAGGCTGCTTTCTTGCCATTTCTTCTTGCTTTCATCCCTTGGGGTCATTCCCACTGCCTCAGCGGAAGCAGATTTCCCCAGTTCTTGATAAAAACCAATGGAGGGGATTGAATTGCTCTAACTTGTGTTCTTTCTCTTTTTTCAATTATTCCTTCTTTTTGCAAGTCTATAACTTAGATGTTTCCTTTGGCCTAGAAAAACTGGTTTAAATAGATATGTGCTCTATAAATAGTGGTTATTACATTACTTTGGCTACATTTAGTTGAGGATGAGTGTTTCTATTTTTATTTTACATTTTTATTTTTTTTCCAAAAGAACCATTTCTCAGAAGGAAAACCTGATCTGAAAGCATTTCCACTTTTATTTTGATTTCATTTGGAAATAACACTCCTTA
>NW_017732044.1:13795-20922 GCF_001890085.2 Hipposideros armiger | reverse complement strand
AGCCTCCATTGACAGGATCACATTGGCTGACACTCATTTTATGCAAAATAAAGAATGTTACAGTAGGAAGCTGGCCCTGGGTTTTTGTCCTCCCTGAAGCAAAAGTCCTGGTCATTACTGCTGTAGCCTGGCCTGCAGCCTTACTGACAGTGCCTTCTCCAAGCTTGGTCTGTGAGCCAGCTTGGCAGGATCCCTGATAAAATTGCTGCTTTCTGGCTCACCTGCAGGGAGTCTGACCCAGCCTCATTCCTACAGTGGGCCCAGCAACTGCCTCATTTCTACCGGGGCTCCCCACAACATGATTAGGTTTGCAGAAGTTGGAGAACCATTGCATTGGTATTGCAGGACTTTCTGCCTCGGAGTAGAGCTTTCACTCCCAATCAGACGTACAAGCCCCGTCTAGGTTTGTAACCTATGCCACTCATAGCCTCCACGCCTTTGACCACCCCGCCGCTGTGCTCAGAACTCCCTTTTCACCTCCACTTCCAGCCTGGGTTCCCTTGGGAGGTCATTCTGTACCCTAGACACCCCACCCCCAACATACTTCACTCCCAGTCAACCCGGTTATTTTGTGAGTTCACCTCCACCCTCTAGCGTACACTGTACTATATTTGGCAGCTTCGCCGCACAGCACAGTATGTGCTTACGACAATGAACCCGATCTTTGAGATTTATGAAAATAAGTTAGTTTCAGAAACAGCTAACTAAACGTGGCTGTTTAGCCCGGGACACTGGCCGGGTACCGGGCGGACCACCTCAATCAGCATTGTGGCAGCGCTGACTGGGCGCGGAGCTTTCATACCTTCTGGACCCGCCCCCGCACACACCGCCCAAGTCCCACATGGGCTACGCCCCTCCGCACGCGTCACCGCCCCCAGCTGTCACTGGCGCGTCTCCGAGAGTTGGGCGAGGATTTAAATCGTCACGTCTCTGAGTTCATTGGTTTTTCACGCGGTGCCGGCTTAACCTTCATTGGCTAGTGCGCGGAGAGGGTGGAGTTCGGCATTCACCCCCTGACATGGCCGAAGGCAGCAGCTGGCGAGTAAGTATGGTGGGTGCCAGGGACCTGCCTGGGCCTCGTCGGACCGTGTGACCGGTTTAACCGAGCCCTCTCGCGGGAAGGGGGAGGGATGGGGCTCCGGGACGGGTGGCGCAGCTGCCTCCGGCTCAGGCGCGTCTCTCGCCGCAGCCGCCGCGCCCTTGCGAGACCTACCGCGCGGAGTGGAAGCTCTGCCGCAGCGCTCGGCACTTCCTGCATTACTACTACGTCCACGGCGAGCGGCCGGCCTGCGAGCAGTGGCGGCGCGACCTGGACAGTTGCCGCGAGTGGGAGGAGCGCCGGAGCGCCGAGGCCCAGGTGCGCTGGGGAGGCTGAGGGTGGCGCTGGGGTGCATCACCAGGACATCCGAATGCACGGGCCACCTCTCCCCAGGTTCCAAGACCCGAGACTGGAGAGGAGCACTGCCGGGTTCCCTCCTCTTTTTGTGCTTACCTTCTTTACAGAAATACTAAAAATTAGTATGTCAATGGAGCATTCAAACACTGAAATATAAAGCAAGGAGCGGAGTGTAGAGTGGTTTGGAAAGAGAAGAGCCCCCCCCCCCCCGCAACATTGTTAGGGTGGTAGCTGAATTGCAGAGGAAGTGATATTGCTGAGTCCTGAAAGACCAGGAACCAGCCTTAGCAACTTGTCACCCAGCCTCAGGCGGTCATGATTGAGAAGCAAGGTCCAGGTGCTTGGAGCAGAAGGGTGGTGTTGAGGATTAGGGGGGATGAGGCTGGAGAGGTACCAGGGACCTGGTGGGCCTCTAAAAAGGGTTTAGATCTAGCTTAAACGTGTGCTAGAAAGCATTATTTGATTTATACCTTTCAAAGGTCAGCCTGGCTGCCAGAGTGGGAGAGTACATGACGGAGGGGGGCACAGAGACCAGTAAGGAGGTGGTTTTAGTTGTCGATTCATTCAGATATTTATCATGTTGGTCACCCTTGGGGATACAGGAGTGATGAGAACAGTGCCCCTGACCTCCTACCACCAACATTCTAGTCTAGAGAACAGTGTTGCCTTGGAACTGTTGTGGGTGGGGGGATGGAGAGAAGCTGTGAGGGTGCAGTGCTCCTAGGGAGTGCCTGAGGAAGGGGAGCCTGCAGGACTGGTGGCTGCTTTAATGTTGTTATTATTGAGACAGACAAACTGATGTGGAAACCAAGCTGCTGTATAAAAGAAAATGAGGACAAGTTTATAAGTGGAAGTCTAAACGGGAAAGATTTCTTGCAGCCTATATGGCAAGAGATTAATAATCTTTATGTATGTATGAACTCTTATATACCAGTAAGAAAAATGGGGATGATTTAAGAATAGAAAAATTGGCGAAGGACACAAAGAAGGTATTCATTCAAAGAGAAAACCAAACTGCCCTTGTGTACAAGTTAAAATGACAATAAGTGGTTTCTACCTAGCGGAATGTCAGAAGTGTCGCTGGGGTTTTTAGAGAGTCCAGGGGTGCTTGTGCAGTGTTGGTGGAGTGTCAGGTGTTCTGGGAGTCTTTCATATTCTACTTTGCATTTCTGATCACTTGTTAAACCCAAACAAAAACATCTATTTGTGACACTAGAGCTTAAGTGAAGACAAATAGACAGAGAAGGTGAAATGAATATGTTGTAGAGGCCAGCATAGCACCAGGCACCTACCAAGTGCCCCTATCATGGTTGTGATGTACTGCCCTGTGTTTATTTTGGGGAGAGAGTAGCAGAGAAAAGCCTATAGGTTGAGTGGCATGTGTTGTTATCTGGACTCCTCCTCACCTGTCCAGGGCTCCCTGGGCACGTATCTCTTGCCTCATCTTCCCCCCCTCTAGCCACTCTTTGAGACGCTTGTCTCTCCTTCCAGCACAGCCCCCAGCTGGTCTTAGCAGGTGAATATGATTAGGTCAACGAAAGGCATCAAGCGCTGAGGCCCAGGAAAAGACATTTTTCAAATTTCCTCAAAGTATGGTGATCTACACAATACACTTGACCCTTGAACAATGTAGGTTTGAACTGCATGGGTCCACTTACTGCGGATTTTTAAGTGGACCTGTGCAGTTCAAACCTGTGTTGTTCAAGGGTCAACTGTATTTTCAATCTGCAGTTGGGAATCTGCATATGCCAAGGGCCCACTTAAATTATATGCAGATTTTCAACTGTGTGGCAGGTTGTCGCCCCTAACCTCCATGTTGATCAAGGGTCAGCTGTAGTTTTTCACAGTCACTTGGGAGAAAGAATGATCTACGTCTGTGTGTCCTAATATAGAACAATTGCCAAGGTGTATTGGGGGAAGCAGAGTTTCAGAGTGGTGTGTGTACCATACATTCTGTTTGTCTGTGTTTGGGAAGGTGCTGAGGAGGAGGGAGGTACAAGGGCCATTTGAGGTAGTAAGTGACCAAGGTCTCCTTTGCACAGCAGTCCCTCTGTGAGAGTGAGCGTGCGAGAGTCCAGGCTGCACGAAAGCATGCGCTGGTGTGGACCCTGAGGCAGAGCCCCCCTGCAGACTGGCATCTCCCTCTGCCACCGGAGGAGAAAGACAAGTGACAAGCACACCTGCATGCCTTACTCCGGTCTGTTTCAAGTGGGGCTGGTGCACAACGCTAAGGACAGTGACTGGCCCAAACATTCTAGTACGTGGGAGCTTCTGCCTGGCTTGGAACATGGAGTCCAACATATCCAGCCCTACTTGCCCACCCCTGACCTATGTTCAGGGTGCCCCACTGCTTCTACACTCTGGATGACAATTTTGCCCACAGCACAGCTTCCAGGAAGCCAAGCACCATTGCAAATTGCTGTTAGCAGCCAGGTTGCACTGGTTCATGTTCCCCCCTGGCAATAACAGCACAGGCGATGGCTGTCCTGAGGTCTAGAATTCTCAGGTAAACTCTTGAATGGTAGCTGTGTCCTATGTGGACACAGAGGGGTCAGCATGAGGTAGCTAAATGGATGTGCTGCCATGAACACTTGATCCAGCCCTGGCTTGGTGATGACCATGCATTGCCAGCCACTGGTGCTTGCACTTGGCTATGGCCCACTTGCTCAGTTCCTCTGTAGACAGAGGTGGGACATTATCTCTGGACCAGCATGCTCCATCTCCTAGGCACACAGGAGGTGAGATTCTGGCTTTTAAGAAATGCACACAGCTACAGAACACACCACCTTGCATACAAAGGGTTCATGGACTCGGCTTAAGAGACTCAAGACTTAGGGAATTTTGGCCTGCGAACCTTAAAATTTCCCCTGATCATTTTTAGAAAATGTAGAATATGTCAAAAGCCATTTAGATTCCAAAGAGAAGCTGAAAATTAAAACCACAATTTAATTGTTGAAATTGTTAGATTTCGCATCTGACATTGTGCTCGGACAGTTAGAATTTTTTATGCTTAGATTCCTGTAAATGTTTTAAGTCTGTATGTGTATGAACCAACAAGAACGCTAGTTTTTGAAGATGTCTCATTACCCATAAAATGATTTAGCATCTTATGACTTCATAGGAGGCCCCATTGTAGGGTGCTCAGGGTCAGGCCAGCCCCATGCCCCATGCCCCCCTGCTCTCTGGGCCCACTGGGTCTTAGTACCACCCTCATGACTGGGCCCCAACCTGGCCACAGGTGGTCGGTCAGGCATCTTTAACTCATTCTTTGGGACAAAATAATGTATGACTTGAGGGCATACATAAAGAATAAAATGTCACCTTATGTACATTTCCTCCTGTGTACTCCTGTGAATGCATGTGTACCTGAGTGGTGGGGGGTACACATAGGACCCCAGAAGCCCCTCCCTGTGTGTGTGTGTACCTATGAGTGGTAGGGGAGCACATAGGACCCCAGGATCCAAAGAGTCAGGAACCCCCACCCCAGGGGGTAGCCTTGATGCGTCTGAACCAGCCAGAATATCTCCATTGTGGCTGTAGCTGCTTTCATGAGCATTTCTGATGTCTGGCCAAGGAGGAAAGAGGGAAGGCTGCTAGAGATTTACAAGCATTCTCCTTCCTCAATCTGAAACACATGGAAGGGACATTTGAATTTTGTGATTTGCATGTGATGCCTGAACTTGCAGCAGCTTCCTTGGGACTCCTGGGGTGGGCAGGAAAAGCCTGAGAGCAGCAACCAACACAGCAGTCCCGAGGTGCTCACCTCGTGGGAGCCACAGTCCCTGTCATCTGCTTAGGGCTGGGGGTTCCCTGCAGCTGAATGCTGTTTTAAGAGGTTCTATTCCTTCTTGGCTACTCAGAGTCCCACGTTGAGATAATCATCACTCTGGACAGAACAGTCCCGCATCTGCTCCTGTGTTCACCCCTTCACAACATCTGAGCACCGGCTACATGCTGGGTGGGGTTTGAGACTCTGGGATCATAGCCTTGCAATGGATAAGTTTCCTTCAAAGAACTGCAGTTGTAGGAATAGTAGTTTAGGGGACCGACATAAATATTTAAACATGAAATGAAGGTCTAAAATGATGGTAAGTGCTATGAAGAAAATGGTCAGTCATAAAATAGAACAGTGTCTTTCAAACTTTTTGGACAGAACCTATAGCAACAAGTATGTTATGTTATAATCTGGTACATACTGTTATAGCATATTTTTTGTTGTTTTAAATCTAAGCAGTCATTATCTTGTTTTAAGTGGGTACAAAAAGTCAATAACTTTGATTTAAAAAATAAAACGACAGAAAAACATTACTTTGGTTATTTCAAAAGCAAAAGGCTGTAATAAATTCAACAAGTTTCACAAAACCTTGTCTGTACCTGTGATTCACTGACATGTTTAGGCCTGTGCCATTGACAATAAACTGCTGTACAGGCAGCAAATTAGATGAAACTCAAGGAAAATATGCTGTTTAAAAAATAATAATAATAATTAAGGGCTGGCCAAGTGGCGCGTTGGTTAAAAGTTGGTTTGGGACGCCAGCTCAGCAGCAGGGCCACTGGTTCGGATCCCACATGAGGGCAGTGATGCTGCGCCCTCTACAGCTAAGATGGGGAACAACAGCTCGACCTGGAGGTGGGTTGCCATGAGTTGCTGGCGACGGCGTTGGCTGCAGCGGGGCTGGCCGGCAGCGGGCATGAACTTTCATGAGCTGCCATGAGCAGCCATCCAATGACCGGCGAGCAACTCCCTCAGTTGGGAAGAGCGCAACTATAATACCAACATAGGCCAGTGAAGCAATGTCCTCCACAACTAGACTGTAGAACAAAAGGACAGCAACTTGTCTGTTCCCCTCTTGCAATTTCCCAATAAAATCTTTAAAAAAAAAAATTTTTTTTAAGGGATACATAAAGCATGGTCCCATTGATCCAGTACTGGAAATCGGTTCCTGGTGTGGTGTGGCTATAAAGGGGTGGTGATGGTATCTTGACTGTGGTGGTAGCCAGGGCTACATGTGTGAAAAATTGTGTCATGCTAGACACACACAGATGAGTGAAGATTTAACAGGAAATCTGAATACACAGGTTTGTATTAGTGTCAGTCCCTGGGAACTACCGGTATGTAACATGTTAACACTGGGAATGCACACAGCACCTCCCTGTATGTTTATTTGCAACCTCCTATGAATCTATTTAAAAATAAAAAGTTAAAACTGCTTACCGTGACCCATTGAATTCATTATAAAACTTACTATTTTAAAAGCACTACTACCAAGCACCTGCAATGGGCAGGGAGGTGGGGAAGGCTCAGCATCTGAGCACAGAACTGGATGAGGAGGCTCAAGCCCTGCAAGGGGCCACAAAGCCATGTGCTGGACCAAGTGCCATGTGCTGATGGGGGCTATAAGATCAGGGGTCTAGACACGATTCTTGGGGTGGTGGTTTGCCAAATGCCTGACCTGACTTGCATCTTACAGAGCCCTCTGGCTGCTGGGCAAGAAGGATCTGGGGTAGGATCAGTATGGACAAATCAGTTGGCTGCTGGCAAACCAGCAGTGTAACAGGCAGACAAAAGGCAACAAAGGTTTGGACCTTGGAGATAGCACTGAGGTCATGAAAAGTGTTTGGGTTCAGCATTCATCTCAGATAGAGCCAAAGGACTTAGAATCCTTAGGCAATGTTTTTATGCAGTAAAAACCTTTATCTGGTAAGTTTTTAAACATTAAGTGAACCACAC
>NW_017732044.1:2171-13200 GCF_001890085.2 Hipposideros armiger | reverse complement strand
GTGTCCCTCTCCTGTCCCCCAAATTTGTTTTGTACTTCTAACCCCCTGTACTTCTGTATGACTGACTGTATTTGGAGATAGGGCCTTAGATAATTAATTTAAAATGAGGTCATTAGGGCAGGCCATAATCTGACATGAGCAGTGTACTTACAAGGAAACAGGCACAGAGGGACGGCCATGTGAGGATATAGTGAAAAGGTAGCCACCTGCAGGCCAAGGAGAGAGGCCTTCAGAGAAACCAACCTTGCTGGTACCTCAATCTTGGGAGTTCTAACGTCCAGAAATGTGAGAAATAAATGTCTGTTTCAGTCCTGCAGTCTGGCATTTTGTTCTGGCAGCCCCAGTACACTAATACAGTCACCATTGTAGACTAACACCACTTGAATAAGAGTACTCAGCCCCAGGTGCAACACCCTCCTAGGGGACACAGCAACTTTATTAACTAGTCTCTGGCTAGTTAATGTCTCTGGCTTGTTCCACTCTCCTCAGCCTCCCTTCCCAGCTTAAAATGCAAAGCTGGCCCTGCTGATGATGTGAGAAAGCTCTGTACTCCATCTGCCCACCTGTGCAAACAGCACACAGCCTGCATATCCTTCACCTCTGCTTCTCGGGGTCACTTTGTGCCTCTTGCTGGTGGCATCTGCCTCACACAATTGGAATCTTTCTTTTTACTGGGGGGCAATGGTCTTGGTCATCCTCTCCCTAGTACCTGACAAGGAAGGGCAACATCTCTCACCCCTGCCCATCCTCAGGTGAATTAATTTTGACTCTAACATAAGATAAAGAGACACTTGATTAAACTTACATTTATTCACAGCATGCCTAATTGTGTGACAAGCAGGCTTGAGCTCCAGTTCTTGCTCTCAAGGGCAGCATGTTCAGACAGCTCCCTGCAGTTCTACCTCTTGAACTCCACCTGTGTGTACACCTTGGTGATGTCATGGTACCTGCCTTCAGGGGGCTGGTAGTTGGAGACTGGTGGTGTGTAATCTGGCCCTTCTCTCTCAAAGGGAAAAAGACTTGGGTCTCGCTTGATGGCCTCTGCATGGAGCTCCGGGGATGTGAACTGCAGCTCCTGCAGAGCTTCCTGCTGGGCCTCAAGCATGGACCTGATGGCATTCCTCTCCATCTCATGCTCTTGCTGCTTGTACAGGGACCATTTCTTCAGAAGCAAAGCTCTCCGCTCACCCTCCTCAAAGGAGAGCTCGACCTGAGGCCGCTGTCTGGGAACACACAAATCCAAAGGTGTGAAGCTGGGGAGTGTGACCTTGCTGACCAGGAAGTCTGGGTGACTGACTATGGCCCAAGCATCCTCACTGCCAAACATAGATGGAACTTAGGAAAGAAAGTGGAAGTTTGGGATAAATTAAGGAATGGAATGTTGAATGTGGTGGCAGCTGCAGCTGACACTGGGAACCAGTGCTATTTGCTTTAACAAGGAGACAAGAAAGTGACGCTCTGAGGAGACTATGGTAGCACTTCCTCTCACCCAGGCAGAGACTACCTTTGGTGAGAGGTGACTTTGGAGAAAAGTGAAATGGTGTAATGAAAATGGACACCAAAATCCCAGGGAGTCAAAAGCCTATATCAGCCCTGGAGTACCAAAAAAGCTCCTGCTGTGTCCCACTTGTATGGCAAGGTGCTACTTTATAAATGGCACACACTTTTTTACCAGAAGACAGCAACCCTGCCAACCCTGCACACAACATATCCCAACAATGAGCAATTGCACCATAAAGCAAGAGGCTAAGGGTTTTCTACCATCAGGATGGAGAAGGCCTATAGACATAAAGCCCAAGTCATTAGTAACAGTTACAAGTTCTCTTGTAAAAAAGCAACAAATACGAACTTTTGAGCAGTGCTGATAGAATTCACTCAAGTATCTGGCCTGGCTTTTCACAATTATTCTGTTTCTTTCCCACATTTAACCATTCAAGAGCATCACCCAGGAATGCTTTCTCCAACTCCCACAAGACATATACAAGGAGAAAAAGACTCAGACCAGGGCCAAGTCAGTCCAAGCCTACTGACCCCTTCCCATCATTGGTGTGAACTGCAAGTAGAACTACCCCAAGGTGATGGAACTCCTTTGCCCTAAAGACCTCAACCCTGGAGGACTCTCACCTCACTTTATCCAAGAACCTCACAGGTGTGATAAAATCTTCAATGGGAATTAGCTCCTGGCTAGCTTTTTCCAGTCGTCGAATCCTCTTTTTCAAACGGTCCCTTGCTGCTTGGTCTTTTTTAGGATCTACTTTCTTCTTCTTTCGCAGAGGCTCTGCTCTAATGGATAAAGCAAACATTAAACATTTTTCCTCTTTAGTCTCACAAACATGCTGAGAGACATGGCACTAGGTTAAGTGCCCCAAACTTGTATTGAGCTGTTCACTAGGGAAGGAATTGTGCATGGTCCTGACTTTGTAACGTGAGAGTGGCAAGAAGATGGCCTCCACCCCAGGGTTCTTGTGAGAACTGTGTGGGCACCCCTAACCCAGGAAGGGGTGGAAAAACTTCTTGGGGCATCAGGGTAAAAATTAAGGGGAGTGCTCATCTTTAATGCTGGAGTTCAGGTGTGCCTTGGGATTGCACTGAAAAGGGAAAATACCAAACTGATGAATTAGAAGCTCATAACTCACATCTTAAATGGATTTGTAATTTATAAAAATGATTTAGGTAAGCCTAAGAGAGACACCTTAATAAAAGTGAGACTGGCATGCTTCTACTTTTTGGGACTTAACAAATTTCCCCATCCTAGAGCATTAACAAAAATCTGATTTACTCTCAGGAACACATCTCCTATGGTGATAATTTACTATTAAGAATAATCAAATCCTTTAGCACCAAGACCAAGTTTCTTGAATCAAGTAGAAAGCACCTAGAGTCACAGGTGGAAAAAACTGGTCCTCACACCTTCCTTCATTTCTCCAGGGAGTCAGAAATGGAGGGCCCATGGAGAAACAGAAGTTTATGCTTTGCCCTTTACAAAACAAAAATCCATTCAAAGCTAATTATTTAAATTACTTTTACATGTTTTCTGATTACAGCTACATCAGTAGTCCATAAAGGAAATGTTGCAAAGACAGAAAAACACTGGCCTAAATTTAACTGAGAAACTTTATACCCTATTTTGCAAACCAAACGTCGAGTTCTTGCTTTATGTTCATGTGCAAATATATATCCTGCTGACACCCTAAAGAGGTCAGACCCACAGTTGAGTTTACCTCATGGGAATGAGTTCCCAGAAAGAGAACACTGAAGCTCGCTGGTGGGTGTCTCTAATCTGTGTCTGCCAAGTGCTCAGAAGCCTGAAAGAGATAAAAGTATGTATAAATATCTGACTCTCCCCACTAAACAGGAAAAGAGAAAAAACTTACAATGCCCTCAAAACCTGAGGCACTTGTAACTGCTAGATGTGACAGCAAGGTCAATGTGGGCGATTTTTCAAAATCCCCCGTTCACACCAGAGAGCACTTGGGCAGGGTCCCTGCTCGCCAGTGCCCTCGGATTTTCACCCACGGGAAGAGGCGAGATCAGCTGGCTTATTCCTTTGATATCCGTGGATAAGGTTGGTTGGGGAGGTAGCGCAGGCGAGGCCCAGGCCTGCTGGCGCGGAGTCCGCCGCGCGCTCCTCAGGCACCTCGCGACCCGTCTGAAGTCCGCACTCACCAGCACGTCGAGCGCAAAGCGCGCGCAGATCTCAGCACCGCGGCGGTCATGGCCCCAAAGGTAGCCGACCGGCTGCTTCCGGGCGTGCACCTCGGCTGTCTGGCTCGTGCGTTGTGCCACGCACAACGGTCCGGCTATCCCATCGTTCCGCATTTCCGCGTTCCGACCTCGGAGCGCGAGATCAAGCTTGGGCCCGCCCCGACGTAGCTCCGCCCACACGTACTGGTGGCGTGTGGGCACGCCCAGAGCGCAGTCCGGTGTCCTTTCTTCCGCCTCTGCCTGGTTCCGGTATTCTTTCTTCGCAGCCCGCACGTACCCGCCAGTCACTCCACTATCTAGTCGGTATCTAGTCGGCCTGCGCCCCTGCGAGGGCCAAGATCCCACAGTGCAAGCCGGAGTGGCCAAAGAGGCGTCCCTCTACTCCAGGTCTAAGTCCACGTCTGTGAAAACGGCCCCGATCTTCCAATGAATGCGCCCGCCTCGGCCTCCCCCATTACCCTTCCCGGGGCTGACTCATCTCCCTGCATTCGTTGAGTCTGGGACTGGGGCCGTCCGCCGGTGGCTGAACCCCGGCGCCCGCACGTGGCCTGGCGCTCGCTAGATGCCCAATAAGCGCGTGTTGATGAATGACGGAAGCTAGTTAATTAGTCGGACTCGGAACCGGCGAGGTAGAGCTGGAGAGAGGCCATCCACGCTATCCAGTCCCTGCCTGTGTCTGCCGACCTGTGCTGCAACTCGAGGCCCCGCTCGCCCGCCGCGGTCCCAGCCGCTCCTTCTCTCATCGGCGGCTGCCCGCGAGCCGGACTCGAAGCCGAGCCGCCCTGTGCAGCCCCCGCCCGCGGAGGATCCCGGGCGGCCCCGTCCGCGCGGGGAGCGGTTTCCCGCCGGGGCGATTTGGCAGGTGCGCGCCGTGACTTCCGGCGTTGCCCGGGAGCCGCCAGAGGAGGAGCGGTGCAGGGGATGCGGCTGTGGCGGCGGCGGTGGCGGCCGAGCGCGGGGGGCGGCAGTGGCGGCGGCCTGGAGCGCGGGACCGCTATGTTGTGGCGGCACTGAGGGCGCGGGGCGGGCGGCGGCCGGAGGGCGGGCGACGCGGGAGGAAGCGGCGGCGGTGGCTCAATGGCCCGGGAGCGCTGAGGAACGCCGCTCTCGCCTCAGCCCGGCGGCGGCGGCGGCCGAACAATGAAGCTCCTGAAGCCGACCTGGGTCAACCACAATGGTGAGTGAGTTGCAGGGGTTGCGGGAGCCCGAGCCCGGAGGCAGGTCCGGGTTCGGAGTCAGGTCGGAGCCGCGCACAGGCCCTGTCCGCCTCGCTCTCGGTGCCCGGTGCCAGAGCCGCGGATTCGGAGGGAACGGACTTTGCACTCGGCGCGGGGAGACCAGCGAGTCCAGGCACGTGCTTCGCCTGGACGCGGAGAAGTCTGCCTCCGCCCCCCAGCACTTGAGCCCTCGGCCGCCCACCCGTGGTCTGTGGAGGCGCCGCGGCCTTGCTCCGGGGAGCGGCCCTTGGGCGTCAGCCAGCTCCTGCCACTCATGTGCATCAGTCAGGATGTGCTCAGATATGGTCCAGTGTGTGAAACCGGGGCTCAATCCCCCTTGTGGCCTTTCAGTGGCGGGTGAAGACCTGAAATGTCCACATCTCTGTAGCTGGAGTGGCTGTTACTGCCCTTGCTGAGGCCTGTATCTAGTGACAGTGCCCTCAATGGCTGGGAGCTGAGGTCCCCCAGTAGATGGAACCACGTTTATGCTGAGTTGGGGTATCAGAGTGACTTGGGTTGAGGCCCATAGGGCACAGGTGTGTTCTAGGAAGGGGGCTTCCGTGGCTCTGTGGCAGTGGTCCCAAAGCACAACCTGTGGGAACAGACTCTTCCAGTCCTCTGGTCGTTAACAGACTCTGGTACAGAAAAGCCTGTGGTAACCAACAGTTTTCTCATAGTTCTACCTTGTTGGCACAATTGCTGCACGAATTGGTCTTTGCTCCCCAGGGAGGTGAGAGGAGAGAGCCCCCATTCCCTTGCTGACAGCACTGAGACCCAGGGAGTGCTCCTTCAGCATACCTCTGACTGTTACTGATAGACAAAGAGTCACGCTGATTCTGTCTTGTTCTTCATTTCTACTTTGCAGTGAACTGGAAGGAGTTACAGTTTCTTTTACAGCAAGTAGAGGAGATACTTTTGTCTTTTTTATACATGTAGCTTTTAAGTTTTGAATTTGATCCCAGATTGCTTTCTATTACTGCAGCTGAACTGCAACAGCTGTTTCTGTTCTTTCAGTCAGAAGTCCTCTCCCATTCCACCTTCTTGTGTGACATCTTTCTTATTTTTCAGGGCCCAGGTGAGGTCACCTTTTCCTTTTGTTACCATTCCTCCTAAGTTACTCCACTAGATGTGCTCTGTCCCTGTGGGTGTACTTTCCATATGTCTCCAGGGCGGGGACTGCCTCATTTCCCTTCTCTATTCTCTGCCACATTCAGCAATGTCTTCCACATAAAAGGTATATGATAAATGTTGGCTAAAACAGGTAAGAAAAATGAGGTTTCCATAATTTATGACAACACAAGTAGGTTTACTGTGCGTGAAAGCAAAAGCTGTGAACTTTAATTTCATTTCTCCTGTGTTGATCTCCAAGAGCATTTCCTGATGTGTAGCGTGCAGATTTTCCCCTGGAGAACTGGGCACATGTTCAGTAATTATAAATTATGGTGCTTGTGAATCAGAAAAGGAAAATTTTCATTATGAACAAGTTTGTGTAAGTGAAGATCTGAAGGAATTTTTATTTTAAAATAAAAATTTTATGTAGGTCAGTTTGTGTGTCTAGTTGGTCTCCCCTTCTCTAGTCTCTCTTCTGTCTTTTGCCATATAATTTCTAACTTTGGATAAGCTCATTTGTAGGACACAAGTGTTATGCTGTGTAAGCATAAGTAAGTCAAGATGCTTAAGCGATTATCTAGGTACAAACGAGTGAGAGCCAAATGTCCCAACCTGTCAGAGTGGGCAGAGCAGTAGGCCCAGGCCCCTTGTTGCTGCGGCCTCTCCACAGTCCTAGGATGGAACATGATAATATTTGCTCTGCCTTCTTCACAATACAATTGTGATGTTTGGTTGAGAAGGTAGGCACAGAAGTGTTTCCCAGACTATAAAGTGCTTTAGAAATCTAAGAGATAATAAAAGAATTGAGACTCTGGTTGGATTTAACTTATTTTAAACTTTGTTCTTTGTTAAATTTCCTTTCTTTTAAAATCTCCTGAAATCACCTGTTGTCTCATCAAGTGTTCAGCAGAACTGTCAGGGAAAATTACCGCTATCCTAAAGGACATGATGATGGTCTGGATCACTACTGAGCAGTCCTTTAAAAACTGGTGAATAGTGGGAGCTGCTGGGGGTGGGCATTGCTTAGCCAGAAGCCAGAGTGGTAGGTAGTGACCGATAGAATCGTGCTAACTTTTGCTTAACAAACCAAAGAGACCATGGTGCTTTCAAGAGTGCATCATTACATTTTCTGGCTTCCTGCCCCTGTATTCATGTCTCCTGGCTTGCATGCTTTTTCTGGTGTCTGAGAATCCAAAGAGGGAAGAAGCAGAGAGCCCAGCATTTTCTTCCTGGTGGCGGAATCCATTCAGACAGTGTGGAAAAGACAGCCAGATAGGGACAGATTTAAGGCAAAGCGAGAAGTGTATGTTGGGGTGTATATATGCTTTCGGTCTTCATTTTCCTGACTGAGGGAAAGGACCTTTCCTCTAAGATAAGGTTTCTCAGCCTCAGCACTGTTGACGTTGGGGCCATATAATTGTCCATATAATTGTTGTGGGGACTGTCTTGTGTGTGGTAGGATGTTAACATCCCTAGCCTCTACCCATCAGATGTCAGTAGCCCCCCACCCCGGCCCACACACACCCAGTTGTGACAACCAGAAATGGCTCCAGAAATTGCCAATGTCCCCTGGTGGCCAGAATCACTTCCAGTTGAGAATCACTGCTCTATGATGATCAATCAGTTAATCTTGACATTGTCATATCACAGTGAAGTGAGCCTTGATCATGGAATCAGACTGGGATCAAGAAGCTGTCATTTTTTTAGCTGTAAATTCTTGGGCTTGTGACTGCACTTCTGGCTGGGCCTTGGTAAAGCTAAATAAATGTAAATATCCCTATCGTTTCACCCTGTATCCAAATATAAAAGACTGTCTTAAATTAAGGCATATAATAAAAGATAATATTTATAACTTATATAGAAGTTATGTGCCAGTTACTATTCACACACACATGTGTTTTACTCTATTCTTAAATATAGTATTCCTTATATATTTAATTTTATTTTAGGCTTGGTGAAAATAAGGTTCATTTCTAAGTTAGGTTATGACCATATATTGGTTAGAAAGTGAAAGCAATTGGGTTTTTGGTTGTAGAAAAATGTTAATTTGTGCTTGCATGTTTAGAAAATTTCATTGAGATTCATGATTCTTCCCATCCCTGGCCTTTGTTCCTAAGAGTTTTTTCTGGAATCCTCATGCCTCGGCAGACAGTGTTCATGCTCAACTCTTCAGTGAAGCCCATTCTAACCAGAAGGACCAGGACTGAAAGAATTCTCATCTGCCTTTGTTTGGCCTCTGGCTCACACTTTGATGGCAGTGTTGTAAAAAGGTGTTTGGCAAATTGTCAATAATGGGATAATTTGTCACTTAATCACATTGCTTTATGGTGTGTGTGTTTTCTCCCCTGTCCTGTGATTGCATTATTTTTCCCCCTACCCTGTCTCACTCCAGAAAGGACTTTAAGACATCCTACTGAGACATATACTACATCTGAGTGAAAATAAATAAGTCAGCTTGAAGGGGAAATGCGGGCAGGATGGTACAATAATGAAGTGAGGACTGGGTGTGGAAAGGCCTTGAATGGCTAGCTGCTGGATGGGCATTGCAGACCTGTCTGTGAGAATTGGCTAGAGGGATCCTAATGGTGATATTTTATGATCACAGTGGTTAAGGTAAGCTTTGCAGTTGCTCTAGATTAGGGAATCTCAAACAGACCAATATCTGGAGACATTTTTGGTTTTTACAACTGATGGGGGTGGGAGCTACTGGTATCTAGTGGTTAGAGGACAGGACTGCTGCTGAACACCCTACAGCATATAGCATGTACCCCACAACAAAGAATCATCAGGCCCAAAACATCAGTAGTGCCAAGGTTGAGAAATCCTGCTCTAGATAAGAACATCTTTATTGTTACTTGCCTTTTCATGTATTTGTCTCATCATTCCAACTAGATTGTAAGCTTCTTGAGGACAGGAATTTTGCCTTTTATTTTGGAGTCAGTCCTGTTCTTGAGTCTCCTTGCTCTGCTGCTCACCAAATATGTCTCACGGAAGGTTCTTTTCATCTCTTTTCCTGATCTGTTAAATGAAGCCAATAACACCTGCCTCACATGCTACTTGTGAAGGCTCAGGAAATGGGATCTTTTCTACAGTCTCTCACTGACTTATGCCTGATGACAGTAGATCAATTTAAGAAAATAACCAGAATACATCTGAAGAGGATTCAGAATAAAATGGGTAGGATTTTGCCTTGGATAATACACAACGTAGATTTTTCACTGATTTTTGCACCAAACATTGAACCCTACCAGAGAGAAGTTCTGTGGGGATCAGAGGTACATAAGGCTATCCCTTTGCATGGAAAGCTGTGCTGTAGGTGGGAGAGAGGGACCTACACACCACATTCTAGAAAGCAGGGCAGAGAGAAACCAGAGCTACACAGAGTGAGTTGCCATGGCCCCAGGGAGGATGGCCTTGTTTATGGTGTGCCCTCAGGCTGAGCCTTGACCACAGGGACACTGTGATCAGGAGCAAAGGCCCAGGGAGGATTGAGAACATTTAAAAGAAGACAGAGCATGTTAGGACATGACTGAGCAGGTGAAGGGAATAATGAGGTTAGCAGAGCCTTGAGCACCTTGCTAGAAATTTAGACTAGGGGGTTAGGGAAGGGGCACATTGAGGTTTCTGAAGAGTGGATGTAACTAACATCCTTCCTGTACCTCCAGAAGGCCCTGGAGGAGGTAAGAGGCAGTTCCTGGGTCTTGGTGAGAGATGATGAGGGAGACAGGTAGGTCAGTGGTGGTGGAGGTAAGGAGTGGATAGGCACTGAAAACAGGGCAGAGGCAGGTGACTGTGTGTGGATTTGTATCATTCTCTGAGTTTATTTCTTTAGTATGCTAGAAAATGAATAAGGATGAGGGCTAGGAAATGGGGTTTTCTTAAACATTTGTTTTTATCTAAGAAGTGGTTGAAAAGGTGTTTTCATTTCATGAGCACAATCATAGTTTACCGCTGGGCAGCATCTGGCTTTGGCCACTGAGGGGACCTGCTGTCATTGCACTGATCTTGGGTTCTGTCAGTAATCAGGGAGAGGGGGCTCTGTGTGCCTTGACCCCTCCTTTTCCCCAGAGGCTGCTAGGCTACCCTCCGAGGGCTTACTTTCCGTGACCAAAAATTGATGCAAGCACATTTTATCATCCTGCCAAGGTGAGCAAGCAGCAACACCTAGAGAGGTGAGGGGGGCCATTAGCAATGTCCACATTATTAAATAGCAGGAGCGTCGCAGACACTATGGGTTGCCTGCCCCCTATTCTTATCTAGCAGAATCCTAATTTTTTTCAGATGTCTGCCCTCTTCTGCCAGCCACACTGCAAGGGGCAAGTTTTTGTTTTTGTTTTTTAATTTATTGGGGTGACAACAGTTAGTAAAATTACATAGGTTTCAAGTGTATAATTCTGTAACATATCATCTATATATCACATTGTGTGCTCACCACCCAGAGTCAGTTCTCCTATCACCATATATTTGACCCCCTTTATCGTCTTCTACCATCGCTGTTCCCCCCTGCAATGGGCAAGTCTTGATAGCCCTAAGCTGGTATGGGATGAGTACCAGGGATTTGTTGGGGAATAGCCATTTAATGCCATTCTAGCCAATAAGACTGAGAGGGGATGTCTGTGTGGGCCTTCTAGGGAATTGGGTAAGAAGAGATGTGTGAGAGGCCTTTCTTCTGCTGGATGTGGCAGCCAGCCTGTGACCATGAGGATGACGCTCACACTGAGGATGACAGGAGGGGGAAATGGAAGGATGTGGCTCCTTAAGATGCGAAATTAATGCACCCTGAAGCTGACCCATCTCAGGACTCGTTATGTATAGATTACCCTTGAAGTTAGTAGATTAACTTGAAATTCTCTATAACTTGCAGCAGAAAGAAAACATCCCTAACAGTACAATTTGAAGATGGAAACAGTCTGAGTGAGATGAGGTGACAACTCCAGGATTACAGTAGATGTAAAGAGAATGAGTTAGGGGCCGGCTGAGTGGCTCAGTTGGTTAAG
>NW_017732044.1:0-1616 GCF_001890085.2 Hipposideros armiger | reverse complement strand
TGCTTGGATATTGTCCTATGGCTGCTGCTGCAGCCACTCAGAGGGTCTTGGGGCTTCTAACCTGGCAGATGTCTCTTTAGGTGTACTTGGCAAGCCTTCTCTGGAATTTGGTTTGAGAGCCCTTCGGTCATGGGGTATCAACAGAATGCTTGCAGGGAGGAGCAGGGAGGGGCCTGGACTCCAGTCCTGGAGTTTGAGTCTTCCCCATGGGCCTAATTGGGCCAACTAGGACATGTGCTTTTTTATACCAGTCACCATTGGCTGCTGGCTTACATAGGGAAGGGGTAGATACCTGACTAAAATTGGAGTTTTGCTAGAGTCCTTCCCACTGAAAGTAAGCTCTTGAAGGGCAGAGGCTCTGTCTTTGCTCATGCTCCATTCCTAGGACCCTTGACAGTGCCTGGCACACATCACAGTAGACACTCAGTAAATGTCAGATGAGTGATGAATACTGGAGGAAGGTTGATGGAAGGTGGCTGGTGGTCAGGCAGCCAACAGTGTCTGCTACCCTTGTCTGATAGAGTTGATTTGCTTCAACAAACTTCCTGTTCATTCTGGCTTACTCTTTTAATAGATCAGACTTTCTGGTAGAATCCGCTGGGGATTCCAATGATGAGGGGAACCATCCTTCCCAAGTCTTTACCCAAGGAACCTATTTACATAATTGTGTCTTAAAGCTTTATGTTTTAGGAAGGGGAGTAGATGAAACAGAACAGATAGCAAACAGTTTAGAACACCCCTGGCAAAAAGAAAACCAGTTCAGGTCAAAACTTGTTGCTCTTAAAAGAAATACCTGCCTTGACATATTAATCAACCTAGGAGAGGCCAACACACAGGGAAACTGCCTTGGCCAGAGCCACTGTGGTGAGGGACAGACAGAAGAGATAGCAAGCCTCATTTGAGGGCCAGGAATAGACGTTTGTATGAGCAGATTCCTAGTCTGTTGCATCCTCCAGCAGAAGAGCCCATACAGAGAGGCACTCAATAAATTCATCCATTCAGCCAGTAATGAGGCCAGTTGTGTCCTGGGGCTCAGCGTTATGAACCAGCAGCAGGTCAGATCTGTTGAAGAGCAAGCAGCATGTGATGCATTCTAGGCAGTGAAACTGGGAGGAGTATCTGCTGGGTCTTCTGTATAAGCAGAAAAGAAGACATAGGAGGGGAGGTTACTGGGGAGACACAGATATAAACACGAGCAGTTACCTAGATCATTAGGCCAGTGAGTATGGGGAGAAACAGCAGAGTTAAGGAGTGGTGGGGGGTGGGAGTACTTTAAATACGGTGTTTTGGGAAAGCCTGAGTGAGAAGGTAATGTGTGAGCAAAGACCTTGTCACAGGAAGCAGACTCTGAGCTTGAGAGTTTTGCATGCAGGATAATTATTGGGGAGTGCTCTTGGTATCTCCACCAGCAAGGGAGTGAGGGAAGCCAGACTGGTCAGGGAGAAGTTAAGCTGTATGCAAGTGCAACAAAAGCTACAGCCAACCCTATGGGGGGCTCTGGAGCTAGGATAGCTCTTCAGAGTTGTCCTGAATTAGGGTGAGGGTCCCAGACCTTTATACTGCCATGTCCACAACCATTAGTCATAGGCTGTCCTGGGAAGAGGGACTGACTTTGG
>NW_017737897.1:0-1130 GCF_001890085.2 Hipposideros armiger | reverse complement strand
GGGTTTTCTGTCTTACCCTTTAACCTTTTTCCCCACCAGTGACCAATTGTTCATTTGTGAAAAATAATTTATTGTAGTTTTTAACAGATGATAATAGTGGCAGCCTATGTCTTTGTCACATGGTGTATAACCTTTAAAGTCGGGATCAAAGTAGTCACTTTGTCAAAATTTCACACATGTCTATGACTCTGAAAAAAGTATCATTTAATTGTGCTCCCCATCTTGCTGTGGCTGGTGCTGGGGCTACCAATGTTATACAGAACTTATGTTACAAAACGCAGATCACATTTGAGTGCTTCTTCTTAAATGCCTAATGGGAAACAGAAAACCACTGTAATGCTACACTAACTTAGAAGGGCTGTGGCTCCACTCAGAAATCAGCCCAGCTTCCAGCTGGCACACAGCCCATAGCTCAAACTACATCCCAGATAGACAAACTCTTGAGAGGCAAAAAAAAAAATCGGAGAGGATTCTGAATAATTTTCCTTTAATTTACCGAGCTACATGAAGTATAGCATGCTTAAGGATTCTTCAAGGAAAAGAGTCTACGTAAATGTTATTATCATTAAATAATAGTAATGATGATCATAAAGAACTGAGTGACCCTAAAGCATAATATTGAAAGACAATGGAATAATAATGATACCAATTGAGGAGAAAATTGATGTTAGAAAATGGCCTGAGAGACAAGAAATGAGTGCAGACTTACAATACATTTTCATTGCTGTGGGTCTGAGAAACTTCTAACACAACCCAGTCATGTACAGCTGAGTGTTACTCCTCAGTCTCCCTTCCACAACCCTTAGAAAACCAAAATTTCTAAGACTAGGTAAAATACACAGGTAGCAATTAAAAGTATTAGTTCAGTTGCCAACTCTAATGAATTGGGAGTTGCTGCTCGAAGCATGTTGTTGAGAATGCCAAGGTCATCTCAGTGGGAAAAGGAGGCCCGTGATCCGTTAGCGTTTGCTATCGTGGATAAGGCAGAATGAGCCTAAAGGGGAATGTGTTACAGTGCCCAGCACCGTCCTGGATGGAGCCTTGCTGAAACCACAGAGTGTCTGTATGGGTATGAGTCCATTTGAGATTTTACGAAATATAATTTTTATTTCAAAATTAAGTTTACAACA
>NW_017737896.1:0-1069 GCF_001890085.2 Hipposideros armiger | reverse complement strand
CCTTGCACATTGGGGCATGAGAGTTAAATAGGAGGGTCCTGTTTTTCAGTGGGTCAAGAATGCAGGGTGAGCACTTTGGAGGAAAAGAAAATGTCTGGGAAAGAGGTCACAGGGTCCATTTCCCTGACCCAACATTGGTGCCCAGCCTGGAGAAGGAAGGGTCAGGCTGCCCTAAGGCTCAGTGGGGTGGGAGGGGCTGAAGACCGGTCACTTAAGGGGTACTGCCCCAGAGACGTAGAGCAGGGGCGCCCCCCAGAGTCAGAGACCAGGCACTGCTGAGCGTTCCCAAGCTGGGATACCTAGCCCAGCCCTTCAGCCCCTCAGTTCATAGGCTAGGGCTGAGGATCTGGCCTGAGTTGGGTGGCTAGTGCTGGAATGAGCAGCTGGGTGGTCCAGGGTGCCCTGTCCCTGCAGATAAGGCTAGGCAGCTTCTTATGACACCATGAATCTAGAGGGGAGAATTTCCAGGCACTCAAATTACCTCTCCACCCTTGGCCTCCTCCCCACAGCATGGACGCGCAGCTCACTCCCCCGGGGCATGGGCAGGTGCTCTGAGAGCCCCACCTGGGAAACATGAGTATCATTTGATTTCTATGTTCCTTCATCTCTGACCCCCCTTTCCCCTGAGTGCACCCTGTGGTGTATTCACAGGCACTAACTCCTTGATGACCCGTATGATTTTTTTCTCCTCCCTCTGGGCCTGAAGTACAAGGTAAATTCCCAGCCTTGAGTTCACCTCCTTGCTCTGGAACCTGTGGGTTCAGTAGATACATACTGACTGATTCACTAAAAGGAGGTGGGCAGATCTGTGGCCCTATGTTTCCTTGCTCAAAACATTTTACTGTGCTGATGTTTCAGTCTGGCTTACCAGGCCTTCCACAGTCCAGCCAATCTACCTCTCTGTTCTCACATCTTTCCTACAGGCAGATTATTTTTCAGTTAAACTGGACAACCCGCAGTGTCCTGATATTCTGTGAACTTGTCTGTTTCCATGTTCTTGCTAGGCTTGTGTCTTCTACCTGGACTACTGTCCTCATTCAGGCCTTCTGACTCCTGTGCTCTATTCACT
>NW_017737895.1:0-1069 GCF_001890085.2 Hipposideros armiger | reverse complement strand
AAATACTAGATTCTCAATAAATATCTGTTAGGGGCCGGTTGAGTGGCTCGTTGCTTAAGAGTTGGCTTGGGAGCATGAGCTCTGAGCAGCAGGGCCCCGGTTTGGATCCCACATGAGGGCCAATGATGCTGTGCCCTCTACAGCTAAGATGGTGAACAACAGCTTGACCTGGAGCTGGGCTGCCGTGAGTTGCAGGCGAGGGCATAGGCTGCAGCCCCTGCTGCAGTGGGCTGCCATAAGCTATCGTGTGTGGCTGGCAGCCAGCGTGAGCTGCCAAGAGCTGCCCTGAGCGGCCAACCAATGGCAGGCGACCAACTGCCTCAGCCAGGAAGAGCGCAATGATAATACTATCATGGGCCAGTGAATGACCTCCTCCACAACTAGACTGAAAAACAAAAGGACAGCAACTTGTCTGTTCCCCTTCCCTGATTCCCCAGTGCTATTCTCCTCCCCCAATTCCCCAATAAAATCTTTAAATAAATAAATAAATAAACAAATATCTGTTAAATTGATGACTGAATTTTTGTAGAAAAATCACATGCTCCTTCAAATTTCCCGTAAAAGATATACTTAAAAACTACTCCTGGGCCAGCTGAGTGGCGCATTGGTTAAGAGCTGGCTTGGGACACTGGCTCTGAGCAGCAGGGCCCCAGTTCGGATCCCACATGAGGGCCAGTGACACTGCCCTCTACAGATAAGATGGTGAACAACAGCTCAACCTGGAGCTGGGCTGCCATGACTCGCTGGTGATGGTGTAGGCTGCAGTGAGGCTGCAGTGAGCTGCCGTAAAGCTACCATGAGCGGCCGGCAGCTGGTGTGAGCTGCCATGAGCCGCCATGAGCAGTTGTCCAATGGCCGGCAACCAATCTGCCTCACCCAGGAATAGCACAATGATAATACCAACATGGGCCAGTGAAGCGACGTCCTCCACAACTAGACTGAAGAACAAAACGACAGCAACTTGTCTGTTCCCCTTCCCTGATTCCCCAATGCTGTTCCCGTCCCCCAATTCCCCAATAAAATCTTTAAAAAAAAAAACTGAATTGAGGTTCTCATCTCTCACAGCCAC
>NW_017737894.1:0-1119 GCF_001890085.2 Hipposideros armiger | reverse complement strand
TCCATAATTTAGCCCCACCTCGCCTTAGCCCCAGCCCAACTCTGTGCCTTTTGGTGTGCTGTGCACTTGCCCTCCACTCTTCACCATCCAAATGCAGACCCCAAGTTATGTGTCCAGCACCAAGATAAGCAGAGGGGACACTGGGATGAATAAACCATGGATCCAGCTATCAGAGTGACACGTTCTAGTTGGAAGATAAAACATACACAGATTTATTCATTTCTTTGCCAAATATTTGTTGAACACCTACTATGTGCCAGATGCTGTTCCAGGCCTTAGGGACTTTGAGGTGAACAAAACAGATAAAGTCCTTACTCTCATGGAACTTATATGGTTGAAGGACAAATAGGCAGTGATGCCTAAGAAAAAGATGTGTAATCTGCCAGGTGGAGACGAGTGAGTGAAGGGAAACAAAGCAGAGAGGAAGAGGTCTTGAGGTTGAGAACGTTGTAGCAGAGACCTGAGTGGAGGAAGGAAATAGCCTGTGCAAAGGTCCTGAGGCACCTGGAGACAGGGCTAGGCTGTTGTCAAGAAAAGATTGCTGGAGGTTTGATCACAGATCTGAATCTTAAATGAGGATGAATTGGTTTAGACAGGAGATGGGAGATGTGCTAGAGGGGACAGCAAAAGGTGAGGTGTGTGCTTCACGTGTTGCAGGGAGCTAGAATCAGCATAGATGGGCCGGAGCATCATTTAGAGGCAGGATGTGGTATGGTCTGGGGCTGGAGAGGTTGGAGGACCAGACACCAAGGGCCAGGAGTCAAGCTAAAGAGTTTGGGCTTTCTTCAGTGGGCATCAGGGAGCCACAGAGGGTATCCAGCCTGCCCTCCTCTGATCCAATCTGTGCTGGAGAAAGATCCGTTTGGCTGTGGAGAAGGGGGAGGGGCAGGACTGGGGACTGAGAGGCCAGTTAGGAGGCTGTCTTAGGGACTCGGTGACAGATGAGAGTGTCCTGGATCACAGGAACTGTGATGGGGTTCGAAGAGGCATTCGGAAAGGAAAGTCACCAGGTTATTGAAAAGGTTGGCTGATTGGATAAAAGAGAGCAGAAGACAGAAGGACTGAAGAGTGGCCTATGAAGAGTACCCAGTGCCTGTAGGCTGGGTAAGATGGCTGCCC
>NW_017737893.1:0-1125 GCF_001890085.2 Hipposideros armiger | reverse complement strand
TTCCTAACTCTATTTGCCTTTAGTTTGTACTGTCACAAACTGACTGACAAGTTCCTGTTTTCTGAAGCTCTGGAAGTTATTTTGAAGTATAAAATATTTATGGAAACCCTAAAATGTATCTCTTTACTTATAGTGAAACCATAACTTTTTGCCCAGTCTTATGACAAAAATCTATATTGTATATTTAGCAAACACTTGTTTTAAGATGTAATCATTAACTAGCAGCAAGAATAAACATTTTCTCTGGAAAACTTTCACACAAAAAAATCAGATTCAAGCATCTAGTAGCCGATTGAGACCAAGATGATCCAAGGTATCTACAGACACCATCCGCCGTTCTCCTTCTTGGGTGTGGGAGCACTTCAGCTCTAGGCTAGCTGCCTAAATGCACGATGTCTAGCTACCTTGGGACAGCGTGGGGATCCCTGACAGAGTTTTTCAAAGAATGTGTTTGTTAGAGCAGCATGGGCCTCCAGGCATGGTCAGTGGGCCAGCCAGGAACACTTGTTACTGGTCTACAACTAGGTCAGTGTAGAAATGGAAAGTATTGAGAAACTTTTACAGAAATTTGACATAGAATGGCATCCAAGTACGTGATCGTTTCTCTAATAATTCATTGTTGTATTTCACAAAAGGATTGGTCTGTGATAGATTGGACTTTTTTTCAATGGCCTTTCACCTCAGATAGTTTAGGAATGCTTGTTAAAAATTCAGTTTCCTGGACCCCAGCATAAACCAATAGGACCCAGATCTCTGGGAATGGGGACAGGTTCCAGGAATCTGCAATTTAACAAGCTGCCCAGGTCATTTTTCAAGCTGAAGTTTGAGAACTGCTTTAGGAGGAGAAACGACAAAATGACTAACATATTTCTTAAGTATAACATTAACTTTTGAAAGCTATCCACTTTAAGAACCAGTTGCAAAGATAATCATTCCTACACAATTGACTACAGTCCCCATGGATGAGGTTGTGTTATTGACTCACAGAAATGCCTGGGTGCAGAGACCTGAGGTTTCTATACAATTCTATCACCAGTTTGTAAGATGCCTTTGTGCCAAAGACACCCTTGAAGCCTCTTCATTGCCATCGGCAGACAAATTGTTATAATAAATATGCGAGCGGAT
>NW_017737892.1:0-1131 GCF_001890085.2 Hipposideros armiger | reverse complement strand
CTTTTCCAACTCCGACCGATTCTCCACACGGACCTCAGACCGCAGCCTCACAGACAACCCACCCAGGGGCCGAGGCCAGCTCCAGGGTTCCAACCTCAACTGTATTCCCTGGTGACACACATGCAACTTCCTCATGGGTCCATTCCGCAGGGATAAGTAAACCTGTTTCTAGAACAACTCCAGGTTCTTCCCACAGTGACTCACACACCACACCCTCAACAGCCAGCAGTCCCGGGGTGGAGGCCAGTTCAGACATTCCACACACAACTGTATCCCCTGGTGTACCAGGGGTGGTGACCTCACTGCTTACCAGTTCTGGAACAGAAGCAAGTACGGCTTTTCCACCTTTGACTGATTCCCCACACAGACCAGAGACAACATCGTCACGGGCCCCCCATCCTGGGATGGAGGCCAGCTCCGTTGCTCCAACTTCAAGTGTCTCCACTGCTGACACAGATGCAACCGCCTCATGGGTGCATTCAGAAGGAACCAGCACATCTGTTCCCAGGACAACAACTCCACGCTCTTCCCACAGTGAATCAGACAGCACATCCTCAGCGGCCACCAGTCGCTGGGCAGAGGCCCGTTCAGACATTCCAAACACAACTGTACCCGCTGGTGTATCAGGGTTGGTGACCTCACTGCTCACCAGCTCTGGAGCAGAGGCAAGGACAGCTTCTCCAATTTTGACAGATTCCTCTAACCGACCAGAGACCACAGGGTCACAGACCACCCATCCTGGGACGGAGGCCAGCTCCACTGTTCCAACTTCAAGCGACTCCACTGGTGACACAGATGCAACCGCCTCACGGGTGCATTCAGGAGGGACCAGCACATCTGTTCCCAGGACAACAACTCCACGCTCTTCCCACACTGAATCAGACAGCACATCCTCAGCGGCCACCAGTCACCGGGCAGAGGCCAGTTCAGACATTCCAAACACAACTGTATTTCCTGGTGTGTCAGGGATGGTGTCCTCACTGGTCACCAGTCCTGGAGAAGAGGCAAGTACAGCTTCTCAAACTCTGACAGATTCCCCACGCAGATCAGAGTCAGCCTCACGGACCACCCGTCCTGGGACAGCGGTCACCTCCATTGTCCCAACTTCAACTGTCTCCCCTGGTGAAACAG
>NW_017737891.1:0-1131 GCF_001890085.2 Hipposideros armiger | reverse complement strand
ACATTTCTCTAAAGAGGACATACAGATGGCCAACAGGCATATGAAAAAATGTTCAACCTCACCAATCATTAGAGAAATGCAAATAAAAACCACAATGAGATACCACTTAATTCTGGTCAGAATGGCTTTCATCAATAAATCAACAAAACAACAAGTGCTGGCGAGGTTGTAGAGAGAGGGGAACCCTGGTGCACTGTTGGTGGGACTGCAGATTGATGCAGCCACTATGGAAATCAGTATGGAGGTTCTCAAAAAACTGGAAATTGAACTACCTTATGACCCAGCAATTCCACTCAGGTATTTATCCAGAAAAACCCAAGACAATAATTTGAAAAAATATATGCACCCCTATGTTTATTGCAACGCTATTTACAATAGCCAATACTTGTAAACAACTGAAATGCCCATTGGTAGATGACTGGATTAAGAAGCTGTGGTATATTTACACAATGGAGTATTACTCAGCTATGAAGAAGAATGAAATCTTACATTTGCAAAGATATGGATGGACCTAGAGAACATTATGCTAAGTGAAATAAGTCAGTTAGAGAAAGACAAATACCATATGATCTCACTTATATGTGGAATCTAAAGAACTGAATAAATGAGCAAAGTAAACAGAAACAGTCTCAGAGATACAGAGGAACAACTGATGGCTGCTAGTTGGGAGGGGGTGGGGATGAGGGAGAAGGGGAAGGGATTAGACAGCATAAATTGGTAACTACAATATTGCCACAGGAATATGAAAGACAGCTTGGGAAATATAATTAATAATGTTGTAAATATTTTGTAGGGTGTCAGATGGCCACATGTCTTGCTAGGGAGACCATTTCATAGACAGTGTAGAGGCTTGACCAATGCACTCTACACCTGAAGCTGACATTGAATAATATTGTATATCAACTATAATTTTATATATATATATATACACACACATATATAGTCATGGGATGTGGAGTACAGTGTGGGGAGTGGAGTCAATGGAATTGTAATAGATATGTATGATATGGGGAGAGTGGGGCGGTGGATTGGGGGAGAGGTATTGTCATCACTTAGTGAAGGGTAAAAGGTATAACTATTGCACTGTTCTGTACACCTGAAACATATATATATATATATATATATATATAT
>NW_017737890.1:0-1130 GCF_001890085.2 Hipposideros armiger | reverse complement strand
CACATCTCTGTAGCATCTGAAAGGAGAGAGTGGGTTTCCACAGCTCATGCTCTCAGACGTAATTTGAGGGCGAGGATGAATTGCTGGTCCAGTGTCTTGATTGGAAACTGGCTGATGTATCTGCCTGTCACGTCCCTCCACGTTCCCAGAGGAGGTCTTCTGCTTTGGGCCTGGATGCTATCACTTGGATTTTTTTACTCTGAAGTGTTTGCTTGAATTTTATTCCCAACCTGTAATCATGGTGGGTTATTACACTTGCTAAACAAAACCCAGCTCAGACCAGCTTAACCAAAAAGGGAGGTTTTGATTGTTTTTTTATTTCCCAGATTCTGGTGTAATTTACAGAATCAAAGAAAGTGTAGGAACCAGGCCCACTAGGATGAGGACCAGGTCCTTGGATCACGTCAGTATCCACAGTCTCTGTCCACCTCCCGTTTCTGCATCTCTCCACGCGCCGGCTTTATTTTCTCAGACATCTCCACCAGGTGGAAGGCAGGGCCGCCTGGAGCCCTGGTCTCATATCCTTGTTTGTCCTGACCAAGGAGAAAAGAGAGAAGAGCGTGTGCTGTCGTCACCCTGGTCCCTGTTGTACACACCCCACCGCACCCCACCTTCCACTCCAGACAGCAAACAAGCTTGGAGAAGGGTTTCGGCATATGCCTCGCTCTGTCGCCAAGGGATGGGTTTTGTGATTGATGGTCTGCAGCAGGACTATATGAAGTTGGAGGAGGAACAGTTTCCCACAAGGGGAGGATGCTGTTTGAAAGGATGGAACACTTTGGATCTGCCATATTTAGCAAGAGGAAAAGATACCTCAGGTCTAAAAGATCAACTGGCTTGGTTCTGTCGGGTCAGGTTCCCAAAACTACATAGAATAGATATACCCCGGGAATGTTAGAATTTTTTAAAAGAACATGTGTGTACACACACACACACACACACACACACACACACACACACACACACATTTTGTACAGATATCCATGATATGTGAAATGAAAAGAAAAGCAGGTCAGGGCCGGCCGAGTGGCACATTGGTTAAGAGCTGGCTTGGGACGCCAGAGGGCCCCGGTTCGGATCCCACATATGAGGGCCAGTGACACTGCCCTCCACAGCTAAGATGCTGAACA
>NW_017737889.1:0-1131 GCF_001890085.2 Hipposideros armiger | reverse complement strand
GAAATAGTGCTGCCAGACTGGTTCACAACTTCACTCCAAAAGGGGACAGCTCTTGTCCACCTGCCCCTGCTTTCGAGTACTTCCTTCGCCGGTCTCCCGTAACTTCCCATCGCGCCCTTCTCGGCGGTCCTACTAGGAAGCCATGTCACTAAACACAGTGAACCTGTCCCAAACCTTAAGCCCATGCTTGAACACAATCCTGAAAAAGTAATATCCCACCTCAGCAAACTCTAAAAACCTGTCCCTATTACACAGCCTCTACAACCTTAACAGTACACTCACCTCACCCTTACACCCTGTATCGAACCCAAAAAACCTGAGAGTATCCCCTCACCTGGATCCTAAGAATGTCCCCCAGTATCCAAACACTAGCCCAACCCCTCTCCTAGTCCCTCCAAACACAAACATAAAACATAACGCTGTATTGGGGCTGAAGGACCCAAACCGGAAGTGGAAAAAGTGCTGCATCATCCTTAATTAGGATTGCCCAACACACATCAGCGCCCTCCCCGTTTCTGCTCCAGCCAAAGCACGCCTATATGTAAACGAAATAGTACTGCCCCACTGGGTCACAACTTCTCTCACTAGAATTGACAGCTTTTATACACCTGCCGCCGCTTTGGAGTACTTCCTTGGCCGGTCTCCCATAACTTCCCGTTGCGACCACTGCAGACTATCCGACGAGGCAGCCATGTCACTAAACACGGTAAACGTGTCCCGAAACATAAGCCCATCTGTGACTCCAACCCTAAAAAAGAACACTCCCACCTCAACGAACCCTAAAAACCTGTCACTAACACCTTGCCTCTAAAAGCTTAACACTACACTCAACTCTCCATTACACCCTGATTCGAACCCAAAAATTTCTAAGAATATCCCCTCACTTGAACCCTAAGAATGTCCCCCACAATCCAAACACTAGCCTTACCCCGCCCCTAGGCCCTCCAATTGCAAACATAAAACATAACCCTGTGCTGGGGCTGAGGGACCCAAACCGGAAGTGGAAAAAGTGCTGCATCATCGTTAGCTTGGGGGGCCAAACACACCTCAGCGACCTCCCCGTTTCTGTCCCCGGAAAAGCGCGGCTATATGTAAACGAACCAGTGCTGCCAGAATGGTTCACAACGTCTC
>NW_017732043.1:814153-815236 GCF_001890085.2 Hipposideros armiger | reverse complement strand
GTGAAAAATATTAAGTCTATATTCCAAAAAAATAAATACATTCTGGAGGCCATATATTGTAGTATAAATGCAATAGTTCGGCAGCACTAGCATAAGAAATTCACCTGCTATCCCTTTTTGTTAAGTTCAAAAGAACACACTTAAATAATGTGTTTTAGAAATAGGCACCTAAGTGAAATAAGTCAGACAGAAAAAGTTAAGAACCATATGATTTCACTCATATGTAGGGTATAAAACTGAAAGCAACAAACAAACAAGACAAACAAACAAAAACTTATATAGACACAGACAAGAGTTTAGTGGTTACTAGAGGGTAAGGGGGCGGGGCACAGGGGTGATGGTAGAAGAGGGTAAAGAGGGTTAAATATATGGTGATAGAAGGAGAACTGACTGGGTGGTGAACACACAATGCAATATATAGATGATGTATTATAGAATTATTCACTTGAAACCTATATAATTCTATTAACCAACGGCACCCCAATAAATTTAAAAAAGAAATATCCACTATGAAACAGATATACTAATTTAAATAAGCACAATGAAATGTTTATATTATAGTAGACATACTTCATAAATAGTAGTATAACCCATCATAGAAACATTATAAATTGTTCACATGTAGATAAGATTTCAAATCTAATGCCTAATCCTTTTAATATTTATTGTTTTTACAGTGTTTCTGGAAATGGACCAGCATACAAAACCCCCAGGGTAGCCATAGAAAAGCAACTCCAGCAAGGAATTTTCCCAGTTAAAAATGGCAGAAAGGTATCATGCATGAAGAGTACTCTTCTCCTTAAAGGGAAAAACCTCGCCAGGAGCAGTTCCGATAAACAGCGGTCTACCATGCCAAATCGACACACGTTACAAACAGACAGACTTTATTTGTTTGGGAATCGGGTACCACAAACATCTTCAGATATCGGTAATGCAAATCACAGAACAGGCGTATCATTTTCTTTTTCCAAAAAAGTGCATGTAAAATTAGAGTCTTCCGCATCAGTTTTCAGTGAGAACACGGAAGAGACCCATGATTGTAACAAGTCAACCATCTATAAGACAAAACAAACTGTGGAGAAA
>NW_017732043.1:811009-814110 GCF_001890085.2 Hipposideros armiger | reverse complement strand
TAAAAGAATATTAATGTGATGAATAAGAGGAAAGTTTTCATTTTGAAACAGTTACTTTAAGGAACAGAATATACTTTTATAAAATTTCTAAATTTAATTTCCACAAGATTCAAGGGAACACTGTAACTCTAAAGTTATAGGCATTATTTTATGAAGTGAGGACAATCTGAAATTATCAATGACTGAATGGTGGCTGAAATTATTGTTTGTAAATTAAAATCCATATGCACATAGTAAACAACAGATTGGATATTTAAAAAAATAAATCACTAAAATAGAAATTAAAAACAAGAAATTCTTTCTGAACTAGAGAAAAAGACTAAAGACACTAGAATACTGAGATAAATAATAAGACCTAAATTATATTTTCAGGGGATCCAATAAATTTAACATAAATTCCAGGACAAGAAGCTAGAAATCTGGGAAGATAAGTCTGAGCTAAATAAAGTTGAATTAAAAGTGCCATAAAGTACTAGCAAAAAAATAATCAAAAGTAATCAGTGTGTGACTAGGGTCTGGTAAAGTATTACATATAATATATTATATATAATAAATATAACAAAAATATAGTCTATTTAACAAATATATAAATAAAAAGGAAAAATTGCAAAATCATACAAATACTCAAACTGATTCATTACTAAAATTAATAAAAGAAGACTAATTAAATATGACAGACAGTATTAAACATGTAAAAACAATGAAGCAAAGTACGTAAAATTTGGTGGACAAAACAAATGTGACTCCAGAGTTCTATATTGATTGGCCAAATCATCATAAGTGAAGGCATTAAGAAAGAATTTCTCAGACTGAGGGCTCAGAAAGCATTCCTCTCCATTAGAATTTGACTATATGTGGTAAAGGTATCAGTTGTTATAGTGTTGTATACTTAAGCAAGAAACGACAGAATAAAAATGAAATAAAAATCTAAAATAGGAAAAAACCAAAAACACATTTAAGATTGTGGAAAAAGAAAAAAAGGAAAAGAAAGCCATCTCAAAGCAAACAATCAGATCATTGATGTCAGTTGTATTGTCTTTCCCCCAGTAAGGCCTTGTTTTGTAGTAGAGGTTTTATAGATAAAACATTAAAGAGATAAGTTTAGTCTAAACAGTTTCCTCTCTTATATACATTGCTCTTTCCAGCTTTCTAACTGAACTACTAATTAAGCTCAGTTGAATGAATAATCTGTAAAAAGCTGTTAAAAGATAAAACATACATGCACAAAAAGTAGAAAGAAAATATTTGGTGTGTAAAAAGCAATAGAAAAGATTTCAAGATAATTGAGATGGCTTTGTAAATGTGTCACTGTATTAGGCATGTATTATGATTAGTCAAAATAGTAACTGGTCATAAAGAGCTAACTACCCTGTTTCAAAAGAAAACAAGGAAGCAAACATGAATGAATTTTAAAATTGAGGAAACAAAAATGACACAATGCTAGAACTTATGCAAAAAAGTGAATTAAATATATATTTTTATACTTTGNCAATGGATAGAAGAAAGTGCATCCCATAACATTCTCCCCTTTCATACCCATTCATATATTGCACATTTTTCCCATTTATATTTTTATAGGCACACAGATTATTGCATTTATGTAGCCAGGGTGGTCCCAGCAAGAATAGGGGCCCAGCTTTGCAGCACATTTCTGAAGTGATTGTGACAAGCTTTAATAAATAACCCTGTTGAGAACTAAATTTATCACGGAGCAGAGAATAGCACTGAGGGATAAGGTGTTTTACTCTCCCTATCCAGAAAGTCACCTCTGCACCCAGGACCAAATTTAATAAGAAACATTGTGGATGGAAAATAATATATTACTTATTCCTGTTTTTCTTCTTTGTCCACAGAGACTGAAAGAATTAAAGCAACGGGAATTTGCTCGAAATGTAGCTTCCAAGTCATGGAAAGATGAAAAGAAACAAGAAAAAGCACTTAAACGACTTCATCAGTTGGCTGAGTTAAGGCAACAGTCTGAATGGTAGGAATTAGAGGTGTCTCAGATGATTCAAAACTCTCTTCAACCTCTGGGGAAGTTTCAATGATAAATTTACCTGGTTCACTATAGCAACATAAACAAATTATAATTAATCAACAGATATGTCTGAGAGCCAATGTTCTCATAGTTAAAGTTCATAAATTAATTACTTTGACTTCTGATTTCCCCCCAATATCATTAGTCTAATGTGCTCTTTAATGAAATGATCCAAGAATGATTCTAATATACTAGCATTTATTCTATCCATTTAATTTAAATGGACCTATGAGTATAGCTCTTTAGTAATTATTTTAAGTTTTGTAATAATGATTTTAAAACCATAAACAATAATGCATTTTTTGGGAAGGAGATAAATCTTCTGTACATTCCCTATATACACCTGAATCTAGAATAAATGACAACATCATTGTCTGGACAAACAAGATGCAATTAATTCAGTTAAATTTACCATTTAAATTGATAATTATAATAAGGATACGCTAACATATTCTCTTAGTTGAAAAATAGCAGTTTTACATAACCTTGGAACTGCTGAATATTTTTCTAGGTGAGGAGATTGTCACCTGAAACTCAATTAAATTTGCAGATTGTGATTTGTGTTCATATGAATCATAATGTAGAATACTAATATCGCTAGTTAATGTAGTTGACAGCAACCTGGTGAATTGTGAAATTTATAGTTCTGTGACAGAATTAAAACTATTGTTTAAGTGAAAAATAATATGCAATAAACTTGGCAGTGAATGACTCAATTATATTACCATAAAATATTAAGCCTCAAATTTAATTCTAAAAATATTTTATTTTTTGTGATCAGTTATAAGTAAAAACACAATTAGTATTCTTCTTACATACATTCATGTATTTGTACATGAATTATCTTAGGATAATTTAAATTATGAAAATACATAAAATATAATAAGATTAAAAATAAGTGAGAAATTTGGTATGAAGAAAAATAATTGTTGGAAACACATGTATCTAGAGGTGAGATTAATACAAAAATGCATTTTCTGGGATCTCTTATGATCACAGAAACAGGACACACATTTAATACTGGCTTTTTACTTGCCAACACAATGAGGGTCATAAAATATGT
>NW_017732043.1:785537-805459 GCF_001890085.2 Hipposideros armiger | reverse complement strand
AAAGAAACTAGAAATATGTTGAAGAACCCTTCAGAAAACTGCGTTAATCACACATGCCAAGCAAATGCTTCCTCCAGCCCACCAACCATTCCCAAGCACTGCGATGCCAGGATATTTGAGTGCCTGGATGGGTTTCCATCACTAGAGCCAAGTGAGCGAAACAGCCCAGTGTGTCTGAATTCCAACTCCAGAATGGAGAAGAGAGAAAAATCTTTAGAGGAAACTGAAAGAGTTAGCAAAAATATGCAAAGGCTTATAAGAGAAGCATGTCCCCATGATGTGAAATCTAAACCGTTGCCTTTTCTCCATGTACAAAGCAAGGATGGCCATACCACTCTCCAATGGCCAACAGAACTTCTGCTCTTTACAAAAACAGAACCCTGCATCTCTTATGGCTGCAACCCATTATATTTTGATTTTAAGCTTTCTCGCAATACAAAGGATGGCCATGATCCAGAGGACTTTAAAACAGAATTGATTAAGGAGCCCTTAGAAATGAAGACTAAAATAGAGAGCCAAGTCTCAGGTTTAATCAAAGACCAACAAAAATTGATCCAAGAAGATAATCCATCTCTGAAACCAAAGATGATGATAGCGAATCCGGATTGGGAAAATTTTCAGAGAAAATATAATTTGGGCTACAGTGATTCTGAGCCAGATATGAATAAGCATAATTTTAGTGCAAGTGATTTGGACACAAAAAGTCCTGAAGTGCCTGCTTACCTTGATATCTCTCTGAAGAATTGTGTAGGAATCAATAGTAATAGTGATCATGAACTCAAGGAATCTTCAAGGGCCCATTGGCAAAGCTGCCAAAGGGTGGTTCTAAATGATGCAAATGAGGACCTATCATTTACTCCTTACATCACTAGAACTAAAAAGCATAAACTGATTTCCTGTGGTTCTCATTCAGATTTTGAAGATGGGCATCAGTTCACCTGGAATTCTCACCCTTATACTGTAAGGGGTCACAATGACCCTGGGAAGAACTTCAGTGTGATTTTAAATAGTAGCCACATCAGCATGACTGGAAGGGTTTCTACATGCAGAAACCGAGGTTACAAACGAAGTTCCCCAAAGTTGTCTCTAAACAGACATTCTAGCCCTTCAGACACATCCCCTGACAGTACATCCAGCTTGAGAAGTGCTTGCTCAAGTCATAGGTCCAGTGGTAATGGCAGAGACAGTTTGCTCTGCTTTTGTAAAAGAGAATGCAAGTCAGTTAAAAGGCACAAAGGGAAACACAGAAAGCACAGCTGCCTTTGCTTGTCTGGTGAGATAGCAAAGAGTGACTGCCTGCAGCCTGAATCACAGACAGATAGAAACTGCAAATTGTGGGAATCTCTTAAAAATGAAAAATACTCAAAACATAGATATGGTCACTGCAAAGAGAGATATAAACAGGGCAAAAATCAACAACAATTTTCAGTGCCAAAATCCGGGACAATCACCCATTGTGATACTAGCTCACAGGTTTCCTGTGCTGGGAACAGTGGAAAACCACCTAATTGTCAGGGGCCTCAGCACAGCAGACTGGGCTCTTACCCAAGAGACAGAACTTATTACCTAAATAAAAGTGAAAGAAGCCAACAGTCATTGCATAGCCCTCACATTTGTGATCTGGAAAAAGTAAAACCCATGCCGTGTGACTCTGGGAATATCAGCTGTCTTCTAAGGAATTGTTCCAGCCACCCTTCAGAAACCGCAGAATCGAACATTACACAAGGAAAGAAGACCTCCCTGACAGCCAAATGCCTTTTAGAAAGAGTTCAAGCCAAGAAGTGTCAGGAACAATCAACTAATTTTGAGGTCTCTTCAAACAGTTGTAAAAATGAATCAGAAGCTCATTCACAGATCCAATGCACAATTCAACTTAAACCACCAGGCTGTAATAGATCAGCATTGCCTTTGTCTGAAAAAATACAGAACACAAGTAAAAGAAGAGATGATAAAGGCAGTGCAGTTCAAAGAACTATTGAGAAAGACAAAGTCAACAGTTCACAGAAAAATAATTTTACTGCTTTCGTAGACACTGATTGTGATAACCATCTTTCTAAAGGTATAATTCACATAGCAGCAGACTCTCAGTCACCAAACATTAAAAAGAGCCCAGCAACAAAAGAACAATCAAAACCTTTAATGAGTGAAGCCCAACCTTTTATTCAAAGCTGTGACCCAGTACCAAATGATTTTCCTGGTGCGTTTACATCTAATAGATACACTGGTGTTACTGACTCAACAGAGACCAAAGAGGACCAAATAAACCGAAACTTACAAGATGTAAGCATGCATGTGAATCACGTAGAGGGGAATATAAACTCTTACCATGACAGAACTATGCAGAAGCATGACAAAGTAGCAGATGAATTTGAATTGTGTCATAAATCTCTCTCTCCCCCTTTAATTCAACAGCCAATAACATTTTCTCCTGATGAAATAGATAAATATAAGCTCCTACAGCTCCAAGCCCAGCAGCATATGCAGAAACAGCTCCTATCAAAGCATCTCCGAGTGTTGCCTGCTCCAGGGCCGACTACCTTCTCTGCAGCCTCAGCCGTGCAGACAGTCCCAGTTCACCAGCATACTTCTTTCACCACCATCCACCATACGTTCCTGCAGCATTTTGCCGTTTCTGCTTCCATAAATTCCCAGAGCAATCACCTCCCTCTAGCTCGTCTACATGCTCTTTCACAGCCACATTTTGCTCCATTCACATTTTCACCTCTGACTCCAACTATCATCCCTGCACACCCCACTTTCATAGCAGGTCACCCCCTGCATTTAGTCACTGCTACCCCCTTCCACCCATCTCACATAACACTTCAGCCACTGCCCCCCACAGCGTTTATCCCCACATTGTTTGGCCCTCACTTAAACTCAGCCGCAACTTCTATCATCCACTTGAATCCATTAATTCAACCGGTGTTTCAAAGTCAAGATCTTTGCCATCAGTCTTGCTCCAGTCAGATGCAACAGTTAAATGGAGTTAAAGAGGCCTTAAATGTGTCAGCACATTTGAATTAATAAATGTGAAAGTCCCTCTTATGGATTAATAGAACAAATTGTCACTATCTACAAAATGACAAATTCAAAGTGGTGTATCTGATTATTGTAAGATTTAAATATTGGTGCAAGTTCAAAATGTGACCGATACATAAATATGAACTGAATTGCCAATATTGAAATTGGAGCATTTTAAGAATTTCTTTTAACTTGCAAAAATAATAAGGCAAATTTAAAATAGTTTTATGGGAGGGTAGAGGGTAAAGTGTTAAAGATCTGTTTCACATAACAAAATGATAACAAAACATTCATGCAGGTCATTAATACTACAAAGAAAATCAAATGGAACATAATATATGTTCTAGGTGTTTGTTGAGTGAGTGAATGAATGTACATTTGATTTTATTCGTCAGATAATAAAAGATGAGTGAAATGAACTAATTACTAAAAATAATAATTCCTGTGGTTAACTGTTGATTAAGCTTTTAACCCATATAATTGATTTCAATCAATATAACCTATAATTTCCTAGAAAATAAGAGATGGCAAGAAATTTTCTGCTTAATTCAGAGTGACAATTACTGTTCATTGAAAAACAATCTTTACATAGACTACACTTGATAGATGAGTTTCTGTGAAAAATTGGGTTATCTTCATTTCACACACACCTATGTCAAGACAATTTTGTAATTGTAAGAATCACCAACATGTAAAATTAAGAATTTAATTTTTGTATAAGAAAACATATAAAAACTATCATTAGTATTTGATAATGCAAAATAAAATATGCTCATAATTACATTTTTAATATATTGGTCAATCTTTCAAATATAAAGGGACTAAGACATTAGGTTTTCTTTATTCCTCTACTCAGAAATCTTATGGTGTTCAGCCAATATATGTGTAAGTGGAGAGAGAGAGGTTTGGAAATGTCAGAATTTTTACATTACCTATTGAGAAAATGTTACAAAGTATTTGGTGTGTTTTTTTCAATTGCAATGGGTATTTATAAAATACAGTGAATGAAAATGAATAAAATCACCATTCACGTAATTTCGCAAATGATTTTAAATATTCATTCAAAATGTTTTCTGGCCTGCAGAATTTGCATTTCTTACATCTGTATTTCTGAATGATAGGTTTATTACTTTATATTCTTAAAATGAGAGAAGAACTTGTATGCCTACATGTTCACCATAAGCATGGGTTTCAGAGAAAATCAAACTAAACAGAAATGGAGGTAACCAGTCATCCACCACTGTGTCTGATGATGCAAACTCCTCTACCACTAGAAGATGAGAGGAACATATTTTTCAGCATTGGCTTCCTGAAGACCTATTGTGCATCAAGAGAATCAGCCTAAGCACTTGGCACATATTACCTCATTTAATATTCACAACTATATATATATATATATATATATATATATATATATATATATCTTTACCTGAACAAACATTTTATTTATTTTTTAAACGTATTTTTCAATTACAGTTAACATACAATGTTATATTAGTTTCAGGTGTACAACATAGTGATTAGACATTAATGTACCTTATGAAGAGCTCACCCTAATAAGCCTAGTGCCCATCTAGACACCATACGTAGTTATTGCAATATTATTGACTATATTCCCTATGTTGTTCTTTTCATCCCCATGACTGTTGTTATAACCGGCAATTTGTACATCTTCCTTCCTTTTTTGCATCCATCCTCCCAACCTCCCACCCATCTGGTGACGGTCAACCTGTTCTTTGTATTCAGAAGCTTGTTTCTGTTTTATTTACTTTGTTTTTTAGATTTCACATATACATGAAATCACATGGTATTTGTCTTTCTCTGTCTGACTTATTTTGCTTAGCATAGTACCCCCTAGGTCCATCAATGTTTTTGCAGATGGTAAGATTTCATTCTTTTTCATGGCTGGGTAATGTTCCATCAAAAACATGTACCACTTCTTTTTTATCCTTTTATCTCCTGATGGACACTTAAATGTTGATTCCATATATTGGCTATTATAAATAATGCTGCAATTAACATAGGGGTGCATATATCTTTTCTAATTAGTTGTTTTGGATTTCTTTGGATAAATATCCAGAAGTGGAATTGCTGAGTCACATGGTAGTTCTATTTTTAATTTTTTGGTGACCTCCATACTGTTTTACATAGTGACTGCACAAATTTACAATCTCACCAAGAGTACACAAGGGTTCCCTTTTCTCCATAGCCTCAGCAACACTCATTGTTTGTTGATTTATTGAGATAGCCATTCAGACAGATATGAGATGATATCTCATTGTGGTTTAGGTTTGCATTTGCCTGATGATTAATGATGTTGAGTATATTTGCATATGCCTATTTGTCTTCTGTGAATGTCTTCTTTGAAGAAATGTCTATTCAGATCCTCTGCCTATTTTTGAATTGGATTATTTGTTTGTTTGTTGTTGTTTTTGGTTTTAAGTTGATTGGTTTCCTTATGTATTTTGGATGTTAATCCCTTATTGGGTATATCATTGGCAAATATCTTCTATTCTGTAAGTTGTATTTTTGATTTGTTGATGGTTTCCTTCAATGTACAAAAACTTTTTAGTTTGATATCGTCTCATTTGCTTATTTTTTTTCTTTCGTTTCCCTTGCCTGGGGAGACATATATAAAAAATATATATATTGCTAAGAGCCATATCAAAGAGTTTACTGCCTATATTTTCTTCTAGGAGTTTTATGGTTTCAGGTCTTACATTTAAGTCTTTAATCCATTCTGAGTTTATTTTTGTATATGGATAAGAAAGTTGTCCAGTTTCATTTTTTTTTTGCGTGTATCTGTCCAGTTTTCCCAACACTAATTTATTGACGAGACTGTCTTTATCCCATTGCATACTCTTGTCTCCTTTGTCAAAGATTAGTTGACCAAATAAGGCATGGGTTTCTTTCTGGGCTCTCCAGTCTGTTCCATTGATCAATGTGTCTGTTTTTATGGCATTAGCATGCTGTTTTGATTCCTATAGCTGTGTAGTATAGTTTCATATCAGGTAGGGTGATACCTCCAACTTTGTTCTTCTTTCTCAAGATTTCTTTGAATTTCACAACTGTATTTTGAGATCAATATTATCATTCCTCTTTACAGAGGAGGGAAATAAAATTGGAAGGTTAAATTCTTAATACTTGGCAAACAGTGGGGTAAAGCATCTCTGATGCTGGAGAGAGAGAGAGAGAGAAAGAGAGAGAGAGAGAGAGAGAGAGAGAGAGAATGAGAAAATTTGAAATTTTAACATAAAGAAAAGACATAGTATCCTTGATATTACCAGAAACTTGTGGGATGGGAATTTTCACTTGGATATGGCAGTGAGAAAATGTCACTTATTTAAAAGGAATAGAATAATGGAGCAAAGGCATCAAATAGCAAGAAACTATATACTTACATGAAGCTCCATAAAAATGATTATAAAATAACATTGATAAACATTGAGTGAATCCAAAGAAAGTGAAATAAACTATCTCTTATAAAAATAGATGACAAATGATCCAGCACATAAAAAAAGAAAGTAACGTGGATAACTATTTCCTAAAACAGATTACAAAGTTGACATACAGCCAAGACAGAGTAATTATGGGGAACTCACTAGAAGTCCTATTAATTTTTATAATTGTCTTGGTGACAATTTAATCTTTCAGAAGGTTAGACCAGAGAACCTCTACTAGGCACTTAATTTTGAATAACAAAGATAGATTGATATGAATTGATGGCATGTAAATGAGTATCTTGTATTACCAGTGATGAAAATGTTCACTGGATATACATTTAGGAAAATGGGAAAGCCAACTTCATCATTTAAATGAAAGATTATTTGTACTCCAGGGTAGGGAATTGTAAAAGTTGTGGCATCACAGGAGGAAAACTACAATTATAAAAGATTCCAATCAGGAGGGAAAATGTAGTTCTTTAAACAACCCAATATATTGAATGAGGAAAATATTTAGAGCAATTGTTAAAGTGCCATCCATCCATAAATAGTAATGCAACAGCCATACCTCAAAACAAACAGGGATTAGGTTAATGTTTTTTAATATCTTATTTACTAGGAAAATCAAGAGATGTTGGCTTTTTGCTTCTGTTTATTGCTTACTGTTAGAGACAAATGATCTGATAAAATAAAAATAGTGTTACCTAAGTCTGATGTCATTTTCCTTTTCCTTTTAAGTTCTTCAAAGTGGAAATCGTAGAAACAGCATGGGTAGGAAATTTGGAACATAAGAAAATTACTTCCTGGACACTTTAAATTAATTTGAATCTTCACATTCAGAAGAATTTTACCTACCATAGAGTATTAAAATTGCCTAAAGAGGGACTCATGACATCAAATGTCCTTGAAAAAACATGCAAAATGGAAGGAGTTAGAGAAAAAAATCTCTACTTTTTTAAAGGGAGGTATATTGAATATAGATATTACTGATTTAAAAGAATATCTATAGATAGAATGTTAAGCAGAATGTTTAATTAAAAGGAAAAGACAATAACTGGTAACTATAACAGATATACTAAAAACAAATAATAAAATAATAAAAATATTTTCTTTCTCATTTATCCACTTTATTCTCTTTCTCATTCAACAAATATTTATTAAAGGCCATCTCCAGTAATCTAATTGCTGGAGATATAATAATGATTCAAATGAACAAAAAAATATTGCTACACTATAGTTTAATTCTAGATGAGTCATACAGACAAAACCAGGACAAATGAAATATATAATATGCCAGATGATGATAAATGCTATTGAGGGAAATAAGTAAGAAAGGCAAATGAAGGGGCCCAGCTGCGGGTAGTGGGTAAAGTACAATTTTAAATAGTGTACTTAGGGGAAGTTTCACTGTGAAAGTGATATTTCGGCAAAGACATGAAGGAGGTGAGGGAGTGAGCATTCTAGCCTAAGAAAAGAGCAGGTTTCAACGACCTGTTGAGTGTGTTGTCATGCTCAAGAAATAGCACAAGAACACTCTGGCTTGGAAATTGGTGTCAGAAGATAAATTATGGGAGATAAGGTCAGAGAAATAATTTTGTAGCAAAATCATGTAGGATGTTGTCAACCATTAGAATGCCTGGCTTTTCTTGTGAGATGAAAAGCTATTATTATAGATAATTTTGCCAGGGAAGCAACATGATTTGTTTTAGTTTTACCAGAGTTGCTCAGCTATTACACTGTGAATAATCTCTAGGGATGTTAAGGTAGGAATATAGAAGCCAATTAGTAGAATGAAATGTTTCAGACAAGAGAATGCAATGACTTGCCCAGTGATAGTTTTGTGGAAATGTTGAAAAGTGGTGACACTCTGGATTTATTTTGACAGTGTGCTTCATATGGGGTGTAACATATAAGACGAAGAGTCAGAGATGTTGGAATACTTTTGCACAAGCAACTAGAATGATAGATTTACTGTTAACTGAAATGAGGAATAGTGTAGGAGGAGCAGTTTAGGAAGGGAGGATCAGTTTAAATATTCTGTTTGAGATGCCTGCCTATTAAATATTGAAGTGGAGATATTGAGTTGGTAGTGAGAAATATGAGTCTGAAGTTTGCGTAGAGGTGTGAGGAAAATATACTCATTTGGGAATCATCAAGTGTATAGCAAACAGCTGAGACCACTGACCTGCATAACATCAACGGGAGTAGACAGGGTGAAGAAGAGGTTTATGTTTTCTTTTCTTTATTGATGTATAGTTGACATAACATTAGTTTCAGGTGTATAGTGTAATGATTTGCTATTAGTATATATTGAAAAGGAATCACAATAATTCTGGTTAAAATACATCATACATAGTTACAAATTTTTTTTCTCATGATGAGAACTTTCAAGATCCACTCTCCCAGCTACTTTCAAATCTACAATACAGTATTATTAATTATAGTCACTGTACTGTACATTAGACCCCCATGAATTATTCATTTTACAACTGGAAATTTGTACCTTTTGACCCTGTTCTCCATTTTGCCCACCACCACCACCTCAGGCAACCACCAATCTCTTCTCTATATCCATGAGTTCTGTTATTTTATTTTATTTTTTTTGTTTTGGATTCCATATGAGTGAGATCATATGGTATTTATCTTCTTTTGTCTGACTTATTTCACTTAGCATAATGCCCTCAAGATTCATCCGTGTTCCTCCAAATGGCAAGATTTCATCCTTTTTTATGGCTGAATTTATATATATATATATATATTCTCTTTATTCATTCATCCATTGATGTAAATTCAGGATGTTTCCATCTATGGTATTATTGTAAATAATGCTGCAATAAACATGGGGGGGGTGCATATATGTTTTCAAATTATTGTTTTCACTCTCTTCAGATAAATACCCAGAAATGGAATTGCTGGATCATATGGTAGTTCTATTTTTAATTTTTTGAGGAACCCTGCATATTGTGTTTTATAGTGGTGCAACAATTTACCTTCCCACCAACGATGCACAATTGTTCTCTTTCCTCTACATCTTCACCAGCACTTATCTCTTGTCTTGTTGATGATAGCCATTCTAACACGTGTGAGGTGATATCTCATTGAGGTGATATCACTTGAATGGCATTTCACTGATGATTAGTGATGTAGAACATCTTTTCATGTACCTGTTGCCTTCTTTGGAAAAATGCCTATCCAGATTCTCTGCCCATTTTTTATTCAGATTGTTTGGCTTTTTTTACTGAGTTGTATGAGGTATTTACATATTTTGGACATTACCCCCTTATTTGATAAATAGTTTACAAATAGTTTCTCCCATATAGTGGGTTGTTTTTTCATTTTGCTAATTTGTGTGTGCACGCGCATACAAGCGTGAGCTGTGCAGAAACTTTTTAGTTTAAGGTAGCACCAGTTTGTTTTTGCTTTTGTTGTCTTTACTTTTGGTGTCAAATAAAAAAATTAAAAAAAAGAAAGAAAGAAATTAATGCTACGATTGACGTCAAGGAGTTTACTGCCTATGTTTTCTTCTAGGGGTTTTATGGCTTCAGGTGTTACATTCAAGGCTTTAATCCATTTTGAGGTGCTTTTTTGTTTGTTTGTTTTGTTTTTTGTGGGGTTTTTTTGGTATGGTGTAAGTAAGATAGCAATCCAGTTTTATTCTTTATGGATTTCTTTTAGACTTGGAAAAATTATACCACTTGTGGAAAACTGTGTTGTTCTGGTACACCATTTCAGAGTGTTATTTGCAAACTGAAGTGGGTTTATAAGTGGCAAGTCTGGCTAATTAAGAAACCAGATTACTTTTATGTTTTTGTACTAGGAATAACATGATTTCTATGAACTAACAAAAATTAACTGAATAAAAGTTTCATTTTTCTGTAGAACAGACTCTGGAAAATGCCATGTGGAAAAGAAACAAACAATGTATGTATTTCAAAGAAAGGAGCACTTGCTGAAGAAGAAAAAAGATAGGAATAACTTTCTAACTTTAAGCCTCTGAATAGTGGCATAGAGCTGTATACTGTGGAAGATTTATTTATCCTCTTTAGGGCAGAGAGAGTAAATACTACAAAAAGGTAGATTTTGACTCAACATAAAGAATTTGACAATTTGAGTTGTTTGTATAAAGCTATAAAATCTTCATCACCAAAACATTCAACATTTGGATGAACATAAAACATCGGGATTTTCAGAAGAGTTTTTCTAGAATTTTTCCTGTGATCAATGACATATCTATTTATCCTCTACAATAATTTTCAGATTCATGGGGCTTAGTTTTGGATTAATATTTTTCTTCTGATAATACTTAAATTGTCTTTATGCTATAGAGAACATTCTGAGCTATCCTCTTACCACCCCTAAATTCATGAGTATGGGCTCAAGCATTTTATTTTTTAATTCCTTAAGTGAAATGCATTTTAGAAGAAAAAGAAATAGAAGAAATTCTAAATATATATTGAATTCTAAAGTAGTACTTTTTTTAAAATTACCACTTTTATGGATTATATATTCAACATTGTTTGCTTCCATTTTTCAGAATTAAACTTCTTTATGCCTATTGCCTAATATTTATGGAGTAACCCTCTCAATAGGATTACTCTTTGACACTTGGATCATTGAGACAAGCTTTTTTTTTTAATCTGTCTTAAACTATAAATAATTAAAAACTGAAAATGTTTTAAGAAAGACTTTAAAATATTTATGCACATGTACACACCCATGAACACCTCCCTATCTATATATTTTTCTTAGAGATTAAGAACCAGTCCACCATCAAGTCGCCTCACTGGATGCTAGGTATAGTTAAATAAAATAAATGCTTTGTATGAATAACTGGAATATTGGGAAAGTGCTTCTTATCCTGCCAAATTAAAAAACGAAACACAATGGGACATAAAAACTAAATTTCAATATTTTCTTTGAGTTCACCTTTATATGTGTTATAAATGTTATAAGTATAGGAAATGGTTAATATATGGGAAGTAATTTGGAAAGTTCTTAGTTCCCAGGGTTCTTTTCCTAGGCAGACATTTCAAAGAATGATCACCTGAAATTTTAATTTCACTTACAGAAAATGGATTTCACAATGACTCCTTTTCTTTACTTTCTGCCAGAGCTTAATGGAACCTCCCTGTTATCTGTGAATAGAAATATATTCAAAGACAGCAATCTTGTAAAGCTTTCTCATTACATAAATATCTAATCAGTAAAATTACTCAGGATCATATATCCAGATCTGGCTATCTCGTTAGTGCATATGTTGTTGCTCATGCACAAAGTTTCCACCGATGGCAGCAACACAGCTTCTAAATTTTACCATAATACTTTCAAGCTGATCCAAAAACATCATATATTTCTAATGTTTGGGACAATGTTTGGAGTTATGAAGATGCTCTACACTTTAGGTGCCACTTGGTATACCAGTGTTCTAGATCTATATAAATGAAGTGTCCAGATGCCCTTGCCAGACTCTGTGGAGAGTTCACTTCCTCCTCAGTGAAATATCGTTGCTGATCATCTTAAACCAGCAGCACATTTCTCAATCTTCCCTGAAAAATTTCTCCATGAGTTTTCAGAAAGGTAAACACTCCGAAGAAAAATATTAAAAGCACCATAATCTCACACATCAGTGTGTATCTAACTGATATTTATGTGTCAGTATATAGCTAATGTACTTAGGAGCAAAATTGGCCTACTGCTTATCTCTGGCCCAGCCAGGCTCACAGAAAGGTTTAATTTTAATTATTTAAATTACTAAACTCCTAAAGAGAAATGTGCTCTCATGGAAAACAGAAACATTATTAAAAAGCAAGTGAGTGACCGTTTCTATCCAGGAGTCAGGAAAATCAGTTTACTGCCCTTTGTGTCTCAGACTGAAACTACTTCAATACGATGGCCGTTTCCTACTCTAATATGAGTTTTCCTGCCAAGAAACCCAGGTCTAGAGGAGTTTCAAAGGTTATCATTTCATTCCAGCAAAAATATTATCCACTTCTTCTATTAGGTAGACTTTTGGAGGTCATTGTTGTATTGCTTTGGATTAAGCTATATTAAAAATGAAAGCAGTGGCTGAATTGGTTAGGTTTAGAATAAGCCAATATTAGAGAGATAAACCAAGGGTCTTTTTTTCCATTTTATGCAGTTTTGTATCAGAGGGAGCGCTCCCAATCCACTTCCTTAATTCTACTCCCAAAGTCACTGCCTCATTTTTCACCCTACCACCTTCCTTACATAGCAAGAGCAAACGCCTCTAGGCAGAAACAAATCAGGCATATTGGAAATATACAAGATGTATGCGTGCACATGTGTGTATGTGAGTGTGTATTCTTAATGAATATACTCTTTAGTCTTCAGTTGTGAACCATAAGCTTTGTTCAAAATAGTGTTTTCCCAAATATATTCACTTATTGAAACAATCAACTTCAAGAAGAGATTTCTTTTCCACCATGCTAAATGGTCAGTTCATTTTATTTGTGCAATTATTAAATAGTTAATGTAAATTGGTTATGTAGTTGTTTAAAACAAATTCCCACCTTAATTCTATTTAAAGTATTTACTTTGTAATTAAACTGGATGACAGTCTGATAATATGATACATAATTGAATAATTTTATTTTGTAATCTCTGTACAAAATGTTTTTTTTATTATACTGTGGCTAAGTAAATTGCACTATTGTACATGCAAAGCAGCTTTTTTAGGTTATTTAATAAATTACTTGGACTATAGTTCAATGCAATAATATTTTTTTTCAATTAAAAGCTTAATGGTATGAGTGTTAGTCATGTAATTCTAACCAGAAGCATACCAAAATATAAGAACAAAATAAAGATGAAATGGTATGGAAATATTCTGTATTTTACACTGATGAATTTAAAATGCATTTAACATTTTATTTATTACTGTATATATTTATATTATATATTTAAAGGCTGGGATTTCTTAGAGTATTTCTTAAAATTTTAGTGTTATAAAATAAAATTGTAACCTCAAACTGAAAATAAATATGACTTTAAAAGATCTATAGATGTAGTCTTTGTTGAAATCTATTATACATGTATTATGTGACATCTTTCTGTTTCTATTTGTTTGCTTAAAAAATTGTGACCTAATACTTTGTAATGCTCTAACAAAGCTCTGTAAAGTTTTCAGAATGTATTCTTTAACTGATAATATCATATAAATATGCTAACACTCTTCACATTTACAATGTTTTAAATGTAAAACTGTGAAAATGCTTTCATTAGTTATTATTCTCAGAAGGACTCAACTCATTAGGAAATATCTTTAATCAAGCATGGTCAATAATGTGGGAACATGACTTGAGACACCCCTTACCCTGTCACTCCTCACTTTCTTTTCTTTATTTATCTTTGCCCTCCCCAAGGCAAACAGTACAGAGCCCTCATCTACGGATCTTTGTTTGGTGTAATCTGTGCAAAATCACAGGTCACGTGTTCCTAGAAATGACCACTTGGTGCTCTCTTGTTCTTGAATCACATCTATCCTTACTGTTTCCTTTACCCTCCAACAAGCTCTAACCAAGTCCACAATCTCCTTGCTACTGCATTTTAATTGGCAGCCCTGTTACTACACGTGCATTAATACAAAGGATTTTTGCTATGTACTCTAACCCAGTGGATGAGTCCAAGCTTTCAGTGGAGAAAGGTTTCAGATGCCAATCATCTGCCTCCCTGGACTTGAACCTTAGAATCTCCACTTCTATTTTGGGGCCTTTATTAGAGCCTGCTAAATAATCAAAAATAACCTTTGACACAATACATAAAGCTAACAAGCGCGCGCGCGCGCGCACACACACACACACACACACACACACACGTGCACACATAAATTGATTTTTGGCAGTCATGACAGAAACTCAAATTGTCACCATTTATTGATTATATGCTACGGGCAAGACAGTGTTCAGCTCATGTCCTTCCCACTAGCTATATTCCTGGGTTCCCTCTGAACAGAAAAATATATTTCTCTTGAAACGAAAGGAGACAATATTACTAATTACACTGAGACATAGAAGTATATGGTGATGTATGGTCTGTATATTCAATGCCTATCCCTTCCTATTGTATAAACCTTATGCCAAGTCTGAGTTTTGTTCCCCTTATGTATCATTTATGCTCATCAGGGAAATTTTTGTCATGAACATGAAATGAGTTTTACATACTCTTGAGGTTGTGCTCTTTTATTACATCTGGTAGAATTGAGTCAATTCCCAATGGCGTTTCTTTATGCTTTGAATCAAAGAGATGAAACAGCAGAACGTTGTGAAGTTACTCTGCAATAAATAAATGGAAGCTACTCAGCAGACTGGCACATTTATGAGAACACTATGCTATTTAAAGAATCTTTAAGAGAACAACTCAAAAATTAAAGATTTTCTTTACATCCATTTTATCCGAGAGATAGTTCAAAGACATAATAGTTTGATTATTTTACCTGGTTATAGCATGACATCTTCAAAGGAAGGATTAGACCCAATGTCTCTTCAAGGGATTGCTTTATTCATTATCAAGACATTTTAATGGACATTTGTGATTTGTCATTAGTTATTCACAGTTTGTGGACAAATACTAGATTTCTTCCGTATTTCCAAAACTTCAAGAGAGAAAAAAAATCATTACTGAAATAGTTTATTAGGAAATAACTGAGATATAATTTTTCCTTCTTTAAATCATTAACTCTTTAAATAGTTATTAGGGATATTGTTCAAAATTGACTAAAACAAAGGAAAAATTAAATGATGAGTGGAAAAAGTAAGTGATGAGCCTAGTCATTTTAGATTATTATTTTTTTTTAATCTGGGTGTTTGTATGCACTAACATTGACTACCACCAAACTTTCAATTTAGAACAATGAATTTACATTACTAATCAAAGCTCAAATTTCCTTTAACTTGACTTAATTATAATTTTAATATAAGTATACAAGTAAGTTTAAGATTGTACAAAATCCATAAAGCCCACTGACTTCCATTGTTTCAATCCAAACCCAAAAGCGTTTACAGAATTGAAGCCTCGGTGTGCTAAATAGATGAAGTAAAGTAATAGAAAGTTTGGCTTAATTGAATTTCAGGACATGAGTTCAAATACATTGTACTTAAAATACTCAGAACATGAAATGAATGCAGATATCACATTCTAATCATCCACAACACTCCTGAGAAAGTTCCCTTTCAGACCCCCTGATAATCTATTCAAAATGGCATTTATTTACTCTTCCTATTTGAAGCAATTTCTTCTTTTGATTACAGAACACTGTGTGCTTAATTTTCCTTAAGTCTGTCTGGCTTCTTGTTTGCAGTTTTTATGTATGTATGTATGTATGTATCTATGTATGTATGTATTTAACTGAGAGCTTCCTTGTGCTCTCAACCTTTAAATGTTAGAGTAAACCAGGGCTGAGGACTAAGATATCATCTTGTCTCTGTTTTACACCCTATGTCATCTTATTCAGTTTGAGACCTTTAAGAAACTTTTATACACTGATGATTCTCAACTTCATATCTTCAGGTATGACTTTCCCTTAACCTCTGCACTTGTTTATTCAACAACTTACTCAAAACCTCCATTGAATGTCTACTAGTAATCAGTAACTTAATGTTCAAAAAGAAACCCTTGGTTTGCTTCCACAGGCCCTTTCCTTCCCCAGGGCTCCATATCTCACTAAAGAGCTCCATCAGACCCCCGGTTTCGCTCGTTAAACTCTGGAACATTCTCTTGGACCTCTTTCTCTCCCATCCCACATCCTTATTACCAGCCTATCAGCACGTCTTGCCAACTTTTCCTTCATAATAATGTCCCGAAACTGACCTCGTGATCTCCGTTGTTACCATCTTAGTACATTCTATCATCTTCTGGTAATACAGCACTAACCTCCTACCCCGTCTCCCTGCCGCTTACATTCCTAGAGCCTAATCCACAGAGACAAAAAAGAGTGCAATCCTAAAAATACAAATATCTGAAATAGTCTCACATTACTTTTAGAATAAAATCCAGTGTTCTTACAACAGCCTTTAAGATCCAATTGCCCTGACTTCTGACTATCTCTACAACCTCACCTTCCTTTGTCTCTTGATCACTCTGATCATGCAGTTCCTCAAGTAGACCAGGTGTGTCCCATGCAGAGCCTTCACATTTGCTCTTCTTCTGATAGAATGCTCTTTCCTCATGCAATCTCATGATTCCATCCTTCTTTCATTCAAGTGTTTTTACAAATGTCTCTTCCTCAGAGAGGCTTTTCTTAATAGCCCAGTCTAAGAGAATAGCTACATTACCATTCATGCCATGAACCTTGAATTATTTCTTACAATTAATAATCTATTTTATTACACATTTATTTTTATGTTTGTGCTTATATGTATTTAAATTTTATCTCCCTGGAAATAAACTATATGAGGGGAGAAATTTTACGGGAGTAGAATTTTTTCCTATTTTGTTCAGTACTATTTTTTAACTGTTTCGAATCACACTGGGAATGCAGTAGTCACTGTACATTTGTTGAGTAATATAATGAATGCCTGAGTTGAAGAAGATTCTCAGCTTGTTGGTGGATTTGAGGCCATGTTATTTTAGAGTACCAGTGTGCAACATTTGATGCAATTTATTAAATAAATTATAATTTGGAAATTAAAGCCTATGTTTTCAACCAAAGAGTAGATGTGGAGAAAACCCTCTTGATTAATTGATAAAAAATTTGTTGAACTTGATGTGTTGGTTAGTTGTTATTTTAATTTTTAAATTATCCGTAGGTCATGATGTATTTCCTTAAAGATGTAAAATTTGCAGACATTCATAAAGTGTTCATTCATACTTTGAATTTTACATTGATTTGTCAAAGTATTTTTTGTATAACCCCTATAAATTCAGGGATTGTGTTTGATCCTACTGGTCAGAGGTTGTATAACTAGTATTGTTTGGGTGCTATTTCTACCCCTCCCTACATAATGCTCCCACCGCTCTCTGCAAGTGGTGGAACAAGCCGGAAGTTCTCTGGAGACAGATTTCCTAAGTCATTCAACTAATATATATTAAGTAGCTACTTCATGCAAGACACAGATATAGCAGTACAGAAAGAGTCAAAAAGCCCTGCTCTTAGGGAGCTTACATTTTAGTGGAAGGGGAAGAAAACAAAATAAATAAACAAACTATGTGTTAGGATAAATAATAGTAAGTGCTAAAGAAGTTAGTGGCAGTCTGTATATAATGAAAGAGACTGTATTTGTGCTCAGGTGTCTGTTTTGTTCCCCAACCCATGTTTATTCTATTATGTAAAATGGTATAAGATAGAAATTACTGACCGGTTAACTAATGATTTTGTTTGGTGCTTCCTTCAAAGAAGAATGGTGAGTTGAGGAAAACTTATCTCTTTTGGATGGCCTGCAGAGAAACTTTATAAAATATACCCTAGTGTCACTCAGGTTAAACATATCCTGCCTTTGAGACTGGGATATTGTGATTTTACTAGTCCAAAATCTGTTGCTCTTGAATAATTCAAAATGTGATGGATATGCTTAGGAGAGATAATAATGACACATGGACTGATGACACATTTACACAGATATAAATGTGCTATGGTTAGATTTCCACTGCTGTCGTCAGCAACTGATGCATGTCCAGAAAGGGACAATCTGATTTCCGAGAATGACAGGTGAAGCTGTCTTTTGAGATCTCTGTTTTAGGAAAGTAGTTTTGTATGAATCAAACTGCTAGCTTTTGGTAAACTCTCCAGAGAAATTTCACTTCATTAAGAGGACAGGCCCTTCAGGGTTTGTTGCCCTTCAATTTAAGTAGTTGCTTTATTTATTAAGGTGTGACTGCTTCATACGTCTTTTATGTGCAGCCATTTCTTTTTTTGTTTTGCGTGTTATAGCTAGCAGCCCTTCACTAGGCTGTTTTTATGTTTGGTCTGTTATTTCAATTGTTTCATTTTTTTCTCACCAACTTGAGTAATAGTTAATAGCTGGATTCCCTTTTATGTTAAGTCGAGAAGTAGAATGAAAATATTAATAGTAAGATACCCTGTATGAAAACCTGAACTACCTGGCAAAGGTCTCTTCCTGATGTCTGATTGGTTGTCTTTGCCAGTGATAAAGAAATTTGTTATCAATAAAGCCTGGATGATAAATGAGACTTTTCAGCAACACTGTTACACAGGCAAAGGTGTCTTTTGAGTCTATATTCCATGTTTCTACTTGAATATCATAATTTGAATTGCAGCACCAGCCTTGGGTTCTTTGTTTCAAATTGAGCTGTCTCACCTTGGTGGCAGCATGGTGTTGGTTCTGTCAGTACTAGTAGAGATGTTTCAGTTCTTCAGGCTGATTTCTGGCCTGTCCTTGAAGCATCACACTGGCCATCCTGGGCATGCCTCTTCTCCTGTTTCTTAGATATTTCTGCCCTCATCAATTTTCCTCACAGGCCAACCTTGTCAGAGTTGAGTTTTCACAATCACTGTGTCAAATTCAAAGAAGAATATACATCCTGAACCTTGACCGGTGGGGATTTTATTCTGCCTGCTGAGGTTGTATGGGTGATATTTGCATTAGAATTTAGTGAATGGCTGTGACACAGAAAAGAAATTCTCATAAATTGAAAGTGTTTGTGACAACACTGTTACTTTGCCTGCTTTAGTCTTGATGTATGATACTGTGCCAGGAATAGTCTATTAAGAGACAATGAGTTCAGGTGTGATGGGTTAGCTCAGTTGGTTAGAGTGTGATGGTGGTAACACCAAGGTTGTGGGTTTGATCCCCGCTTGGGCCACTGTGAGCTGTGCCCAAAAAGAGACAATGAGTTCAGGTGCCAATTTGAGGAGGCTGTCTTTAAAGAAGATTTTAGGGAGAAAAGCATTTAAATATTTTCATAAAGGAGTTAGCTAATCCAAAAGTTGCCAGTGTTATTCATGTTTCCTCAGTCAAGACATGCACATTTACAGCAGGAAAGAGTATGGCAACCATAGCTAACTAACAGGTTAAAAGACAAGGGTCACAATCTATTTGTCTCATCTAGACCCACAAGAATGGTGAAAACACTACTTGGCCAGGGTTGTCAAGGTCTGGAGCAATGGTGTACTTCTGATTTTGCACCCTACTTTTCTATTTTTTGGCTTGCTATTATAACTCTTTCTTTCATACTACATTGTTTTAAATAGCTTCTTAAATTACACAGAAAATTGCATGGACCGACTATGCCATAATTTACACAGCCATTCCCCATTTTATTGCTATTCAGACTCTCCTCTAGCTTTTTTGCTAATATAAATGATGCTTCAATGAACATTGTCATAGATGTTGTTTTTCTCTTCTTATCATTGCCGATATAAATTTAGTTCGTGGAAATGGGGATTAAAGTACACAAATGTTAATGTTTTTTACACACTACCAAATTGCATTCCATTGAGTTTTATCAAGGTCAGAAATATGTTAAAATCCTTGACAATAATGT
>NW_017732043.1:732780-782017 GCF_001890085.2 Hipposideros armiger | reverse complement strand
AGAACATGAGAGTTTGTATCACTCGTTCTTCAATGAGCTACTAATGGACTACTAATTAATGCCTTAATTATCATGCTTCAAGTTCTCATTCCTTGATTTTCATGCCTATACTTTGTAAAAAAAAAAAAAACACCAAAATTTAATCAGGCAAATTTGAAGATCTAATTGGCTTTATTAAGCAATTCATGAATCCAGCACTATCCCATCTGGTAACTAAAAGGGCACTCCTAGGGGTTGTAAAATATGAAAGGTTTTTATAAGAAGGGTGTGGCAGAGGAGTTATTAGCAAAAGAAAGGAAAGGATTGTTTTCATGTCAGGACATCTTTTTACAGGGAGGGAAAGACAAGGGTTTTATTGTGCACTTTGCTTCTTCTTTCTTATGGGGAATGGATAGAGTTCATGTGACAGATGACCTCATTGGTGTTGACCAGGAAATTCTAGTAGGTTGATTAAGATTGTGTTTCTGGGAGAGGTTGAAACTGCAATTAAATCTAAGTTTGGTATCATGGGCTTTTAGCGTGAGTGACACCATTTTTGGTCTGTGGTTTTCACTTTAACAACTTTACACCCCATTCAAATGTCTACTTGTCTGACTAGGAATCAAATATTCTCCTCAAAGAACTTGCATTTTATTATTGCATTCCCCATATTTCCTTTAAGAAGGGAAAATTGTACTACAAATAAGCGTCAACTGGCTACTACAGAGCTATCCATAATGGTAAATGTTTTTCCCATGTAGTAGAGAATCATAGATTTTTATAGGTAAGAGAGACTTTAGAGTTCATTTGGGGCCCAGAACAGTGGTTACAACTTTGTAGACACTAAATAAAAATGTTTTGAATGAATAAATGAATGACTCTAGTACTATGATTGCATTTTATAAACAATGTTTTTTTTAAAGTATGCCCCAGAAATGCAAATGACTTTGCCAAGGTAGCCTGGAATTTAATTTTAAAAATTAGTTCTTCACTGTAATACTATGCCATTCAGGTTTGAATTGATAACTAAGGTCAAGAGTATTAAAAATAAGAACTTAAAGGGTGAACTTTGGAACCAAATTATCCAATTTAAAAACCTGGCTCTTCTACCTGCTAGCTGTGTGATCTTGGGCAAGTCCCTGAACCACTCTGAGCCTTAGTTTCTTCATTTAAAAAATGTAGATAATCACAGTACATATTTATATAATAAGGAATTTGGCTGGGAGGTAGCCTCTAAACTCTTGGAATAAAACCTTTGGCTGATCTTGGACCTGGGTTCCTGGGAAGTAGCCTCTAAAGCAGCGGTTCTCAACCTTCCAAATGCCGCGACCCCTTAGTACAGTTCCTCATGTTGTGGTGACCCCCAACCATAAAATTATTTTCATTGCTACTCTATAACTGTAATTTTGCTACTGTTGTGAATCATAATGTAAATATCTTTTTGTTTTCTGATGGTTTTAGGCAACCCCTGTGAAAGGGTCATTCGACCCCCAAAGGGGTCACGACCCACAGGTTGAGAACCCCTGCTCTAAAGTCTTAGAATGTCCTGAGTCATAGGAGCATCTTTGCTGTACATGGTGGGCCCTGAAAGTTTATTCTAATGAAATGACTCAAGGTCTATAGTTTAAGATAATGAATCAGGATGGCGGCTATCCACCCCAGAAAGACCAACCATTGATTAAAGGGTAGGGGCTTTGAGCCACAGGAAGTTGACTGGAGACTGAGTCAGGTGGCCAAAAATTTAATCAACCATGCCTATGTAATGAAGCCCCAGTATAAACTATGAACACCCAAGCTAAGGGGAGCTTCGCTTGTTGGTAACGTTCTGTGTCCTGACTCCACAAAAGGACAATGAGAGATTCATATTTGGAACCCTCCCTGATCTTGCTTTATACGCCTCTTCTTTTGGATTGTTCTAATTTGCATATTTTAGCTATAATAAAATTGTAATCATAAGGATTGTGCTTTCTTGAGTTCTGTGAATCAATCTAGTGAATTATTGAATCTGACTGGGTAGTAGGAATCTCTAAATTTGTAGCCATTTGGTCAGAAGCGAGGTGGCCTACAGACCCCTGAACTTGCAGCTGGGGTGTGAAGGGACGGCGATGTTGTGGAGGACTGTGACTTAAATCTGTGATGTCTGTCACAACTATGGGTAGTTGGTGTCAAAAGTCATTGAATAATGTCATAGAGTTATTATGAAAATGAAATGTTTCAGAATATGTAAAATACTTAGAATAGTATCTGGGATGCGATAAATGCTGTGTTAGTTTTAGCTGTGAAAGTTACTATTAAAAGTTCAGTTTCTTCATGAATGATAAATATAATAGCAATAATAATAAGCATGTCATTATTTACTTAATATGGCTTATTTAACCCTTTGAATCATTATATAAGATGTTTGTATAAGACCGTTTTTCAAATTTTGTTCAAGAAATTATATTTAGTAAGTGGTGAAACATTTTTTAAAATCTGTGTTCTTTATTACAATATAATCTAGCTTTCCCCATTTATTCTAGCCTAAGGCTGGAATCTCCTTTTCCAGAAGAAATTATTACAGGTATAGTTACTTAAACCTGTCATTTTCACTGGGTAATTTTCCACCATAGAAATTTCAAACTTTTGGTATTTTTTGTAGAAATTCACCATAGGCAATTCTGGCTTAATTCCCTATCAGAATGCAAACTACCTCATCAAGGACAAATGTTATCAGCTATTTTTAACTTGGAAAGAATGGTTTATAGTTTATCAGACACTTTCCTACTGGTTCTGGTCCATTAAAAATGTATTTTCACTGGTGGGAGTGGGGAGAAACATAAACAGACAGGTTACAAAGTGAATTGGACAACTACATATAGACATCTATTCTCTCACAGCTCTGCCTAGAGCAGCTGGGATTCATTGATAAATGATCTGTCGTGTGGTCAGTGCCTTATTTATCTCTCTTTTTTTTTAACTTCTTAAAGGGGGGTGAAATAATACTTCTGATTCAGGCAAATTTAAATATTTGTTTCTCCTCGTGAGTTAATAAAAAACAAAACATTTAAGATTCCACCTACCTTTTTCTTGTTCCTCTGCTTTTTTCCCTAAACCCAAACATTTGCTGTTCTTTCTCCTTCTCTTGGCCCAAATCCTGTGGCAAGAAAAAAGGGTGGAGAGTTGGCATTTGCTAGTCCCATGGAAGTGGAAATAATATAATTGCAGAATCCAGGGTTTAGGGATGGAAAGCTGTGCTGTTCTGATCGTGTGATGTGATCCAGGGTTCTGTTTTACATCAGGTTATTAGGTAGCCTCTGACTCCCACCATCCTTTCTCCTGACATTTACAGTCTTTTAGTTCCAAAATAATAGTTTAAAAAATTTAAAATTAAAAAGACCTAGCATTACTGTTGCAGAATAGAGTTTCTTATGCATTGCATCCATTACTGAATTCTCCATACTATACCTTCCAGTTCATTGAGCAATGGAGTATTTCATGCATAGTTCCTAATTTTTCAGATTTATTTCAAAAGCCTGTGCAATAGACAACCACAGGCCTTATTAAAGTTCTTACCTATAAGTGCTTGGTGATGTCCAACTGACCTATGAAATTACATTTTTATACTTGACAAACATTGCTTATGATTATAGTACCTCTTTTTACTCTATACTGTCCCTGGCAAGTGAACAGATAGGGTCAGCCTGAATTCCCTTTCAACAAAAAACTTCATCTCTTGTTCTTGCATTGAGGAAGGAAATAAGCGTAAAATGAGAACTTAAGATGTCACAGCTACACTGGACCCCTTGCAGCATGACCTATCCTGCAGATAAGCATATTCTAGGCAGGCTATTACTCAGAATCATCATTTTCGATCTCTTATGCCTTGGAACCAAGCCTACAGATGTGGTTTAAAGATGAAGGACAGGAAGGGAGGGCAAAGGAGGGAGGAATATGTCCCATTAGTGATTTCCAGGAAGGCAGTGTATTCTTAATAATGAAATGTAGACATTGCCACTGCTTTTGCAGAATTTATTCTTTAAAGAGTGGCTTATACTTATCAATCAAATAAAAATTAGTAGAAGGGATGATACATAAAAAAATCAGATGGTATAAATTTAAGACAAAAAAATGTCATATTGATATTTTTCCTCAAAAAAAGTATATATTTAAGTGCCTTCATCTGTCATAGATAATCCCAAAGTATTTATTCCATTCCTTATGCATTTATCTTGCTTTCTCATATGGGATTCTGTATCTATATAAACATATATGCACACACAGATACATATTGTAAAGGGTATCTTCTTTCATAACAGGCTTGTTTTCAACCAGAAATAAAGACAGAAGGAAAGATTTTTTTAAAAAAGGAATTTGAAATGAGCATATTCTGATCAGTTCAGAGACTATTTTGATGTTGTGTTTGTTTTTCAATCCAGCACTTTTATAAAACATATAGCTTTGTTTCCTCTTTGTTCTGGTTCGTTTGAACGTTATTAAAAAGCAAAGCAAAAATGACTTTTGGCCACATGTCAGGAAGAAAAGTTGTTCAGAATCATGCAAATTAGCATAACTCGCTAATGGCACCTACGCAAGTTAAAATGGACGCATTCAGGTCAAGTCATAGCTGATTCAAGGCTGACTAAGCTGTGCCAGGTGGGTACTTGTGCTCAGGAAAATGTCTGCAATGTTTCTAGGGACCAATGGGACTGAAGGTGCTACCGGATGCTCTAGATAACAATGGATTGTTTTGGATGTTTTATACACAATGTGACTAAAATAAACTGGCATATGGTAGTTAAAAATTCTATTGGGGGCCGGCCGAGTGGCTCAGCTGGTTAAGAGCTCACTTGGGAGCGCCAGCTCTGAGCAGCAGGGCCCTGGTTCAGATCCCACATGAGGGCCAGTGACACTGCCCTCTACAGCTAAGATGCTGAACAACAGCTCAACCTGGAGCTGGGCTGCTATGAGTCGCCTGCGATGGCGTGGGCTGCAGCGCGGCTGCAGTGGGCTGCTGTGAGCTACCATGAGTGGCTGGCAGCCAGCGTGAGCGGCCGGCAGTGGGTGAGAGCTGCTGTGAGCCGCCGTTAGCGGCCGACCAATGACTGGCGACCGATTGCCTCACCCAGGAAGAGTGCAATGATCATACCAACATGGGACAGTGAAGCAACATCCTCCACAACTAGACTGAAGAACAAAACAGCAATTTGTCTACCTGTCTGTTCCCCTTCCCCGAGTCCAAAACGCTGTTCCCCTCCCCCAATTCCCCAATAAAATCTTTAAAAAAAAACAAAAATTCTATTGGGTTGTCGGGAAAGTCATGATGTAGTTTGTCTGTTTTTCAAAGGTCATTTATTTATATAAAGAACAAAGATCAATCAATGATATATTACCCGTTTTGTTCAAAAAACTGAACAAGGCGCTGATTTACAGCCTCATCTGAATTGAACGCTATACCATGCAAAGAGTTTTGAAGAGAGTGAAACAAGTGGAAGTCTGATGGCACAAGGTCAGGCGAGAATGGTGGGTGTGGCAACACATCCCATCCAAGCTCCAATAATTTTTGACGGGTGATCAAAACTTGTGTGTGGCCTTGCGTTGTCGCAATGGAACATAACACTTTTACAATTAACAGGTTCTGGACATTTCTGGATGATGGATTCGTTCAAACTGTCCAATTGCTGACAGTACACATTCGAATTGATTGTTTGGTTTCTTGGTAGGAGCTTGAAAAACACAACACCTTTAAAATCCCACCACACTGAGAGCATAACCTTCCTCTGATGAATGTCTGCTTTCGATGGAACCCAAATATCGAGCTTGCTTACATATCCCAGCTTCTTCACGTGGTCATGAACGCATGAATGATAGATGTTCAATGTTTCTGCAATCTCTCGTGTCATGTAACATGGGTCTGACTCGATCAATGCCTTTATTTTGTCATCATCAACCTCGGTGGGCCTCCCTGACTGAGGAGCGTCATTGAGATCAAAATCACCAGTACAGAATTTCGTGAACCATTGTTGGCACTGACGTTCTTGTAGAGCATTGTCACCATAAACTTTATGCAACTTTTCACAAGCTTGATGTGCGCTCTTCCCTTTATGGAAGTAAAACAGTAAAATATGGCGAAAATGCACAGTTTGGTCTTCCATCTTCAACTTGTTGTAAAATCCCCAAAACTCAACCAAATCACTCAATTTTTTTATAATGAAGCTAGAATTGTCATCTGTCAAAGGACATAGCAATAACATAAATGCGAATGACTCTTGTACTTCCAAAAATGAGCTAGTAGCATCTGTTGCAAACATGGATTATGACTTTCCCTACAGCCCAATATTTTGTTTTGCTCCCCCCCACCGCCAAACATATCTTAGAAAATATAACTTCTCAGAGGCATGCTATAGAGTGTTAACAACAAGACCTTAGGATTATATTGCCTACATTCACATTCCACCTCAGTCTTTTACTAGCTATCAAAACTTGGGAAATTACTGAACCTTTCTGTGCTTCAGTTTCCTCATCTACCAGAGATTAATACTGATAATTTGTACCTTGTGAGGTTGTACTTGAAAGCATGTAGCATAATTTCCTGGTACATATAAGGGTTTAGTTAGTATTGATTATAGGTATGATTGCTTACCTTCCATTTAAAAGCAAAATATTTTACCAAGGTAATGAAAATGGGAGAAAGCTTCCTCAGTTTGGGCTTGGCATAAAGAAAAAAGACCATGAGCTTCACTAGCCCCTCAGATGGACTCAGCTGCTCCTTTATCCCTGTTTCTTAGCTGATTTATGGATTTAGGATAAGGCGGGAAAGGAATTCCTACCTCCTTCAACTGCTCTGATGACTAGGTCCTACACATTCCTGCTTCTTTAAACCACACTGGTATTAATACATAAAATAGCATCCTGATAGATCCTGGAGGTTCATTCAGCTTTGATTATCTTGGAGGAAATTCCTACATGGGCAAACTTGCCATCTAAATTATTTATATCAGCAAGGGTCACAGAATCTTGGTATTAAACATGATTTCATTGCTCCCCACTTCCCACTATTAGGGTCTTTTGAGAAGCAGTTGCCACATTGGGATTAGTTGTGTAAGACACTTATTGGAGAAAATGCCTGTGAGGAAAAATCAGGAAGGAGTCTGAAGAGATTGGGAGAAATGCTGAACCAAGATGCTGGTCTAATTCCTATAAAGGAGGAATAGAAGTAAGGTGGTTGTTGACTTTGAAAAAGTCTTAAATGTAGTGCAGTTCACAGAAAGTTTTAGCAATGCTGTCTGAGGGCCCTTGGGCCACCATCACCAGTCTCAGGAGCCTCACAGCTCTCAGGAAAGGGCCTGGCTGGGTGTCCTGTTGCATTCAGGCCCTGGCTGTGAGCACCTGGTGGGAAGTATGGCCCTAAGCAGACTCCTCAGTGGATTTCAGAATATATCACCTAGGTCCATTGGTCAGTTATGCTCACTGCTGTGAGATATGTGAGAGGATATTTCCTGGCCACCAAACCACCTGACTCAGCCTGAGTCTCTTGCTCTACAATCTCCTCTTTGCCATGATGGAGTTCCACCACTTCCTTTACTTAGGTACTAGTCTGGGGCTCCTCTTCCCTTTTATTTCAAATGTTTCCAGAACACACCTTGTGCCTTTGTTTATATTACAATAAACTCCAGAGACAACTGTGATGTTTAAATGTTTTTGTTTACAGATAACAGCCAAACACTAGAGATAGAGAATGTAAATAACAATTCCCAGAATAAACACAGTCTCCTGTTTTTATCCATCTCTGCCAAGACTGATAAACTGTGGAAGAGGGCTAATTATGTAAAACTTTATAGACTCAGAAAGGCAAGTCAGAGTGTTAAAACAGGGTGTAGGCAACAGCCTGTATTGATACTGTGCTTTGTTCATTAATGGTGCTATGCCTGATTGTAAAAACAAATGAACATTCAAATACCCCAAAGTCTTTCCAAATCTATAAACAGTATCCTTTCCCTTTAGTTTTGTTTTTGCTTTCATTGGTATTCACTAATTTGAACAATGGTGAAAAGTGATGAAGAATGATGATAATAAAGTCAGTTACAAAACTGACTTTACACGAAAGCACATTAAACTTTAAATCAGTGACAATAATCAATTTACCAAGCTTCCAAATGTACATAGGCCAAACTTTTCTCATTAACATTTCAAAACATTCAAATGTGATAGAATTTTATAGCAAATTGTAAATGACTTATGAAAGGAATTTGTAGTCAATCTCTGGCAAAGGATGAAGGAAACTCAGAGCCAATTTCACAGTGCTTTGCAGTTAGTTTTATTAATTCCATTTGCCCAAATAAGGTAAATAGTCACATTTTATTTCTTTAGTGTCTTACCTCAGGCTGCAATAACAAGATACTATAGATTGGGTGGCTTAAACAACAAGAATTTATTTGTCACAGTTCTGGAGGCTGGGAACTCCACCATTTAAAGTGCCAACAATGTGGGTTTCGTTCTGAGACCTCTTTTGAGCTTGTAGGTGGCTGCCATCTCTGGGTACTCACATGACCTCTCTTTGTATTCTCGTGGATTGACAGAGCAAGCTCTTTGATGTCTCTTTTTTATTAGGGCACACATGAGATTCTGAGGGCCCTACCCTTGTGACCGCATCGAACCCTAATTACCTCCCAAAGGCCCCATCTCCAAATACCATCACATTGCCAGTTAGGGCTTTAGTATATGAATTTGGGGGGTGAGGATGCAAACATTCAGTCTATAACATAGACCAATTGCTATAGCCACAGATCTCAACCTGAAATACAACATAAATTCACAGCATGGTCAAATGGTAGTACCTCCCAGGTTAGCTTGAGGTATGCTCTTGTCCTCTACAGTCTCTCTGCAGATTCTCTCATAGATCCCCAAGGGCCTTTACAAAGATCAGTACTTCATTCCTCCATCATCAGGACTGAAAGTTGTCTGCTGTGAAACTAGGCTTTCAGTTATACTTATCAAAGCCATTTGCCACAACAGTGACTTCCTGACTGGCTGGTCTTTGTTCATTCCAGGGCCACCGTAGCCAAATTGGGATCTTAGAGTTCCTAATTAAACCATCATAAACCATATGTAGTACAGCATCACTGCAGTCCTAGAGCCATCTTGCTGTCTATGTGGTGCTGATGTAATTCTCTGCTGATTCTCCCAGGACTATATGAGTGACCCAAGTGTCAAGCTTAGTCAGTGAAGTCCTACAGCAAAACCCACTTAAGCCTCAAGTGTTACAGCTCTTTGTCATTGAGATTGTCACATGCATGTAGCATGCATGCATACACACACACACACACACACACACACACACACACACAGAGTTATTTTCCCAACAAAATGCCCAAGGTGATCTAAGTGGGTTCTTACGATGCAAAGGCCAAACTACCTCTGGCCCAGTACTCAGGTGGTATAGAATGTTAAACACAAGTCCAGACTCTTCTTCACTAATGGTTAAGTTGATCTCAGAGGACTCATTGGCCTTTTGTCTCTGTATTGCTTAGTTAGGCTTCTCCTGTTTAATTCCACAGATTTCAATACACAAAGTTTCAGAGAAAAAGGTCAGAATCTATTGACAAAGCTGGTTCAATGCCTTCTTCAGCCAGAAGTTCCTGCTAGTAATAAAATGGGTACATGCTTTATATCAAGATAGAAAGATATTAGATAGATAGGTATGATGATTGATTGATTGATTGATTGATAGTTATGGGTTTTTGCTCTGAAAATTTACATGATAAGAAAAATATATCTTATGAACCAAAAATGAACAATGACAGGGCCCCACTGTAGACCTTAATGCCCTAGGGAAATAGCCTTTGGATTCCTTTACCACTGATTCCCATAGTCAAGCTATATTGTAAAGTTGAACAACAGAATAAAATTCATGATTCTTCTAATGTGTGCTTTCCATCAATTTGTTTTCATTTTATTTCTTTTATTAAATTTACTGGGATGACATTGGTTAGTAAAATTACATAGGTTTCAAGTGCACAATTATTTAATACATCATCTCTATATTGAATTGTGTGTTCACCACCCAGAGTCAATTCTTCTTCCATTATCATATATTTGACCCCCTTTACCTTCTACCAACCCCTTTCCCCCCTTACCCTCTAGTAACCACTAAACTGTTGTCTGTGTCTATGAGTTTTTGTTTCTTTGTTTGTTTGTCTTGTTCCTTTGTTGCTTTCAGTTTTATATCCCACATATGGGTGAATTCATATGGCTCTTGACATTTTCCCTGTGACTTATTTTGCTTAGCATGATAATCTCAAGATCCATCCATGTTGTCACAAATGGCACTATTTCATCTTGTCTTGTGGCCAAGTAATATTCCATTGTATGATGTACCACTTCTTTATCCAAGCATCCATCAATGCACACTTTGGCTATATCCATGTCTTGGTCACTGTGAATAATGCTACAATGAACATCAGGGTACATATATATTTACAGATAAATGTTTTCATATTTTTGGGTTATAAAAACCCAGAAGAGAGATTGCTCAGTCATATGGTAATTCTATTCTTAATTTTTTGAGGAACCTCCATACTGTTTTTCATAGTGGCTGTACAATTTATATTCTCACTAGCAGTGAATGAGGGTTCCTTTTTCTCTGCAACCTCTCCAACATGCATCAGTTTACTTTAAATACCTCATTCTTGAGGTAAAATGCTACAAATCTCTAAGTCTTGTAGTCAGTATGTCTGACTTTCAAATCTTGGGCTGCAATGTCCCTCCCTAGTGTTTGCAGGAGTGCTGCATCCCTGCTCAGAGCCCAGAATGAACTGAAGTTCATTCATGACCAGAAGAACAACAAGGAGCTGGAAGGTGTGGAGCTGAGAGCAAATTGAGGCCAGGGGATGAGGCAGTGTCCCACAGGAGGCCACTGCACCTTTGTCCCTGCCCCGTGGAGCACCAATAGTCAGAAAGATGGGCGTAGTTGGAGAACTGCCCTTCAGTACTTGTTGCTTAAAATAAAATGTGTCAAGTCCCACCAGGCTCTTGTTATAAAGCCTAACGTTGCCTTTCCATCTTCAGTTTTATTTCCACCTCCTGAGCCATTGCCATTTCTTTAATGTCAATCAGGAGGCTGCAGTGAACTTTCCCCATTTGAACCCAGTCAATGCTGAATTTATTTCTAGGTAGTCTAATTTTATTATATAAAACCCAGCTCTGAAATCAAAGCTGGGTTATATCAAGTCTCTTGGGAACCTGAAATTTGTGTCATAATGGCTTACTCAAGTTGTATTTCCTAATAAGAAGGAAAATTTTCCCTTTCAAGTCTTTAGGAAAGAGAGAATGCACAAACTTTAAGAATTCAGCAATCACACAGCAATACTCGCAATAGCAAATCTGTAGATGCAATGGTGTAGGGTTTAACTGTTCGTTATTCTCATAAATGTTTGGTCTGTCACTCTAGCTACCTTTCTCTGACTGTCTCTGTGTCATGCCACATTAGAAGCTGATTTCATAGTTGACATGTTGGTCTCATTTCCTAAACTGTAGGTTTCTCTAGGTCAGAGACCACATCTTCCTATCTAGAGCACCTAACAAGTCCTGCAACATATTGGGTGCTCCATCAATTTTTGAATTACTAAAAAACTTTTTTTAAGGGACTTCCAAAGCTGCATTTCAACTGCTTCTCAGGGGCCACTTGATATAGAATTGCCAGTCCAGAGTAACAGAATTTTACCTGGAACTGCTCTGGTGACGGTGTTATGGCTGTTTCTGTGCCTCCCACTCTGGGGGAAGAACCCAGCATCCCCCTGTATCCCTCATGACGATGCTAAAGGGTGTTTGCGGAGTATAAGCTCCGATGGCTCCCTTTTGCTCTCCCAAAGAAGAATTGTACTGCTTGTTAGAGTGTAATTTGAGGTCTGATGGGGCTCTCACTATATTAGGAAGAAGATATAACATGGGTAAGTGGGACGACTTCAGAGGCTGTTAGCCTGAATTTGAGTCCTCTTCAATTGCCAGTTGTGTAACTGTGAACATTTACCATTCCTGAACCTTAGCTTCTTATTTGCAAAATGGAGAAACTAAATGTCTTCCTTTCTCTGGGTTGTCAGACATATGATCTGAAATAATATAAGTATAAAGGCTTTGTAGATCATAAAATATTATCCATATATATCATTATTACTACCTTATCTATAACAAGTTTATCAGTGGCAAAGCACCCGGAATCTTCCATCAGATACAAAGCAAGTAACTAAATGTAAATGATGCACACATTGGATAATTGTGTAGGAAAATCTGAAATGAATGCAAACCCCTCCAATAAATAGCATTGAATTACATATTGAGACAGGTGTAGGAGGTACTCCCAGCAAATGAGGCAGCAAGCCAGACCAACATCCAAACTCCATGATTCCCATTAGGAATACCAGCGACGTACAAGAAAAACACTACCAACAAAGCCACAACTGCTTGCTTTAGGATGTCATGGCTTATAAGGTGATAAAATAAAAGCTCATATTTTGCCTTCACATATAGAGAAACAATAGTTGCAGTGGGGGCAGCTCCAGGAATCATAATCCTCTGAAGCATTCAGGAACCCCAGGAAATCATGGTACCCTAAGATGCTAAGAAAGGCACATGTCCTGCTAGGGAGATGCAGCAGCCCCTGCACAGCCCCAGGCATGCAGATGCCCGGGAGCATCCTTCCATCCTCCAGGGTCAGGCTTGCAGCCTCCGCTGCTCCTCTTATTGCTGCAATCAAGCCTTCTCACAGCTCTGCCTTCACTTTCAATAACAGTGTTCACCCTGCCTCTTACCACATGCATTTACTTTTTCATGAACAAAAGTCAGTACTTGGAGATCAGGAATTATTCTTCATAGCGAAGCATTCTCTGCATTTTCAAGTTGACATCGTTAATAGAAAATAAAATATACATGCCATTCATAATATCTCAGTTGTGCTGACAAAGGGTAATACAATTTAGTCGTAATGAGTCTTAGCATTTTACTTTAAGGGTTGTATAATTTGGGGGGCAGGGCTTCTATTTAAAATGACAGTGGAACTACATTAACTCCCCAGAATTAGAAACTTAAAAACTAAGCACAAGCCTCTCTCTATAAGTTTGGTGGAAGGCATCTCATCTTTCTGCAAATTAAATAAATTGCCCAAATACCTCTTTCTTTGATGACAAATTCTTCATAAGTCAATTCCCTCTGGGAGTCAAAATGTACACCCAACAAGTTTACCCATAAGCACCTAAGAATCTAGGCCTGTGATATGAGATTGGCTTTCTCTAAGGCGGTGGTGGTCTTCCTGAGCAATGGAGTTTAGGAGAACTTTGTCCCTATCCACATCCCACGGCATTTGTCAAAGAACTGATCCCAAGAGTAGATTCCAGAGGAGATTCCAAAGCTGCAGCTTTCCCTAGGATTTCTCCAAAGCATTCTGGTCCAGGTAGACATTCATTCTGGTTCTTCATTTATTATTAGTCAGGCATTCTCAAAGTATTTATTAGGTTCTTGCCAAATGAGTGTGTGAACAGGTAATATAGAGGATTGCAATGAGATGTAAATTTGTATTCTTAAAGTTAAGGCCTTTGCCTTCTCAAAGTCAAGACAACAGTCCACCACCTCTTCTGCTCATCACCATAGCTTCAGAAAATATAATAGATTTTGGCACATAGTGAGCCCTCAATGTTTATCAAATGAATGAATGAATAAACAAATGAATCATCATACTAGAAAATGGCATGCGAGTTGAGAAAAAGAAAAGACACCAGCTCTTGTGACCCTTAGCTGTCCTTACCATAGAATGCAGGGGACACTTTGGGTGAACTCTGTTTAATTAATACCCCCAAGTACATCTGGGAAAATTTACAACCCCAAATTCACAACTCCCTTACTTTATAGATTTCCAAGACAAAGTTACAAAAACAGGTTATATGTGCTGGAATATGCAAGAAGCAACACATGATGAACAGCTTAGGAAGAGTAAGTCTTGATATGCCACATTGTCTTAAATGCCATCCTTTTGCTCATAGTCTCAGAAAAGTAATGGTGATAAGGGTAGATATTCCTTCTGGCATACCCATCCATAAGCCCTGCTGCGTCCCCTGCTTCCTGAATGCGTGCTCGGCTTGTCCTCAGCAGTGTGCTCTGCTTAGCGGACACTGTCTAGTGGACAGGGCACAACTTTAACATTGGGAGAACCTGGAAGAACCTCTGTTACTTCTGCACGGCTACACTTTTTTTTTCGGTCTTTCATCCTACCTCACTATCTGGTATCCAGGCACAGAATTAAGTCCAAAATGCCCCGTACAGGCACTTGGCATAAATCTTCTTGATGCCAGGTCACACTGGACTCTGACAGCAGGAAGGGCTTCTGAATGCAGAGACAGGGGTCATTGTACCAGAGGGAAGAAACTGATGAATGAACTCCTGAGGGGAGCAAACACACGACACATTTAGAGAAAGGTGAGAAACATCGCTCAGTTAGGGGTTTGGGCTTTTACTGAAGGAAGGTTTAATGTCTGGAAGGACAGGTTTGAGCAAACCAGCCTTTCTATTCCTTAATGATACAGAGGTCATCCCCTATCAAGGTCTTTGCTAGTTCTTCTATTGGACTGTCACTTACATATCATTTCATGAAATTTTCCTTCAGAAATTTCAGATGCAATTCAAATTTCTCTCCTCAGAGATCCTTCCTTGACTACCCAACAGAAGCAGCTCCCATGTCATTATATAATGTTACCCTATTTTGTAGACTTCATAGCACTGAACAATATATTACGTTTCTTTGTGTTTGCTATCTGTCTATGCAACAACATATGTGCTCTTTCCAGTCACACATCTTCAGTGTCCTAGCCACAGCACCTAGAATACTGCCTGGCAGACAGGAACTGTGTGGCGACCTAACAAACAGATAACAAAGGGCTTGAATGCCAGAATTTTTCAGATAGAAAAAAGGAGATCTATTGTAATTTCTTCAGCGATGGGAAGGCACATGCCCAGAATTGTGCCTCAGAGAAATTACATTGGCACCACACAGTAAAGATTAGAGAAGAGGAGATCCTGGTGCAGAGAGTTCAGAAAGAATATTGGATTATTTTTTCTGTATGATGTGGCTAATATTGTTCTAAGTTATATTTCTTTGTACGATAGATGCAGTAGCTACTTAGACTAGAAACAGATTTCAAACTAAAGGAAACCTATTCTTTAAGACCTGTTAAACACTATACATTATGTATATTTCCCAAAGCAGCTATTAGTGTTGGAGTGTGTGTGTGTGTGTGTGTGTGTGTGTGTGTGTGTTTATAATGTCTTATTTGGTTGTTTAAGGCTATCAAGAAGTCTCTATAAAAATGAGGACAACTACTAACCAAAAGACAGATGTTTTAATCCAGACAACATAAAGAGTCTTGGAATTCAAAATTTGCTGTAATTATTGTGGTAAAAAAAAAATTGAAGGCTATTTAAAAAGCTTCCTGTCTTGAGACAGTATGTCCTTGTATTCCAAGAACTTAATGAGGGATAATGATAATGATAACCTCATCAAAATCACACAAGTATGTTTAAAAAGACTAAAATGAGTTTCCTGCTGCGGTGATAAAAAGGTTTTTTTGAGGCCAAGTTGAGAATTGGATTTCTACATAGTCCAATTAACTTCACACAGAGAAAAAAAAAAACAACTGACAAGTATTACATGTCTCCATGCCTTACTCTCAACCCTGTGTAGCAACCACAACAAATCAATATAATTATTGAGCACCTAATGTGTTGATGATTGAAAACTATTTGCAAATAAGTCATTAGCCAAATAGGAAACTGGATAATGTGTGGATGGGCTAGTGCAAACATCACAACTCTTGGCAGATATCAGGAAAAAAAATCATGCATGGCAGAATCATTTTTTTGGATATACAAGAGCTAGATGTTATTTATATCTCTTGATCTCTTAGGACTTCTCTATATTAGCTTGAAATAAATATTGGGTTGTCGGAAAAGCCATGACATAATTTTTCTATGTTTTTCGTTGCAAAAATGCATCATGACTTTTCCGACAAACCAATATTAAGGAAAAAATTAATGTATTCTCATATTTTTTTATCACATGGCTCTCAAACCTCCCCTTCAATTCTGTAGTATCTATTTAAAATACAGATCTGATTAGACTCTTCTCTGCTTCTAACCTGTTAATGGCTACCCAGAATTTACAGAAAAAAAAAGCCAACCATCTAAACATGGTATATATGTTCCTCCACTAGGTGCTTCACCTAATTTTCCAACCCTGTTTCCAACCCTTTCCACTTTACGCTTAGCAGAGTGTTATTATAATGCCTTCTGGTATCTATGCAGTTTCACAACTGCTTGCCTCTACTCATGATGCCTGAAATGCCCACCTTTCTTTCCTACCTCACATCCCCACTTCCTCTTCCAGCTCTTACTCAACCTTTAAGACTAAGTTTAAACATTATCTCCTCAAGATTATTTTCTCTGTATCTTGAGCCTCAGTTAAGTGCCTTTAATCTAGACTTCCCTTGCACTCTGGATACTTCTATCATATACTTATTATTATCTTTATTAGTACCCACTTACATTACTCTACCGAATTCCTCAATACCATCTGTCCTCGTTTCATTCCAAAAGTGCTTCCATTCTCGTTATGTCTTCCGAATGTCTTATGAAAGTGTCATTGAGGTCATCCTTGATGCAAAATATGAATCGCCAGCTAACTGTTACTGTGTTGCTTGACTAGTTGCCATACTTGATATAGTTCAACTTTCCAAAATTTTTAATAAATTCTTCAATGAAGTATAATATATGTAAATTTCATAAATCAATCATGTAAGGTTAAAAAACATTTTCATATATTGAACATACCCATGTAATTAAATACAGATGAAGATATCAAGTATAGAATATTTCCAGGATCACAGAAGCCTCATTCTGGACCTCCCTATCATGGTCACTAATTCCTATTAAAAATTAGTGACCAAAGCTTGATTTTGCCCATCTTGAACTTGATATAAATGGCATAACATTATATGTAGTCTTTTGTGTTTAAAATATGTCTCTCATGTTTGGGTTTGTTAGATTTACCCAATGGCTTCCCATATAGAAATAGTTAATTGCTTTGCAGAGATGAGTAGAATTCTCTTATATGAACATACCACAGTTTGCTTACATACTATTTGTTGATGATTATTTAGTTTCTTTCCAGTTTGTAGCTATTGAGAATAACTCTGCTCTGAACATTCTTGTACTTATCTTTTGGTGCTATTACATGTGTATTTCTATTGATTATACAAGTAGAAACAGAAAGTCAAGTTACATGGTATGCATGTGTTAATCTTTAGTAGATACTGCCAACTTTTCAGACTGTTTTTATCAATTTAAATTCTCACAAATAATACAATATGTGATAGTTCCACTTGTTCCATTAAATCTCCAACAGTTACAATTTTAGCAATGATTTATTTATTTATGGTTTAATTTGTAATTCCTTGATGACAAATGATTGTTTTTTTCCCAGCTTTACTGAGATATAACTGACATATAACATTGTATAAGCTTAAGGTATACAATGTGATGATTGATACATATATTACAAAATGATTAATGCAGTAAAGTTCCTTAACACATCTGTCACCTCACATGTTTACTTTTTTGTGTGGTGAGAATATTTAAGATCTACTCTCTTAGCAACTTTCATGAGTATAATATTGTTACATAATCACCATTTCAAATAATAGATCCCCATAACTTATTCACCTTACAGCTGTAAGTTTCTGCCCTTTCACCAACACCTCACAATTTATTTCTCCCACACTCCAACCCCTGAATGGACTTTTTTTCTTTTCTTTTCTTTTTAGATTTCAGACATAAGTGAGATCATACAGTATTTGTCTTTCTCTGTCTGACTTATTACACTTAACATAATGCCCTAAAGATTCATTTATGTTGTTGTAAATGACATGACTTCTTTTTTTATTGCTGAACAAAATTCATATATATATGAATATACATTTTCTTTATTCATCTGTCAATACACACAGGCTATTTCCTTCCCTTGGTTATTGTGAATAATGCTGTAATAAACATGGAGTTGCAGATATCTCTTTGAGATAGTGATTTCATCTTCTACGATGTATAGCCAGAAGTGGGATTTCTAAAACATATGGTAGCTCTACATTTAATATTTTGAGGCACTTCCATACTATTTTCCATAATGGCTGTGCCAATTTTACATTCCCACAAAGAGTATACAGGGGTTCCCTTTTCTCCACATTTAATCAGATTTGGATTTTTTTTTTCTATTGAGTTAGAAGAGTTCTTTATATATTTTGGATATTAACTTGTTATTTGATATATGGTTTGCAAATACTTTCTCTCATTCCATAGGGTGCCTCTTCTTTCTGTTGACAGTTTCTGTTGCTGTACAAAAGCTATTCAGCTTGATACATTCCCACTTGTTTATTTTTGCTTTTCTTACTGGTGCTTGGCTATCATACTAAAAAATACCTTGTCAAGGCCAATGCTAAGAGCTTTTTTCCTATGTTTTCTTCTAGGACTTTTATAGTTTCAAGTCTGACATTTATGTTTTTAATCCATTTCAAGATAATTTTTGTGAGTGGTATAAGATAGGGGACCAATTTCATTCTTTTACAAGTGAGTATTGAGTTTTCCAAGCACCATTTATAAAAAGGCTCTTCTTGGTGAGCACTGACAACCAACATCCAGAAATGGACTCTGACGCTCATCCACTGCTATTTAGTGAAGTAGGCAGCAAAGAAGCAAAATGTTCTTATTTTACATCTATAAAAAATGTAATTATTACCCAGAAATACCCTGAAGCTACAAGTGAGGGAAAATGAGTGGAATGTCAGTTGCAGGGCAATGATTGTCTCATGTTAACAAACAGAAATGAGAAAGTGTTTGAACTGCAGAGCTGGTCTGGTCCCCAGGCCCACAGCAGAGCCAGGTCAGGTGACAGACCCCACCACACAATTAGCTGCAGCTCTCCTGAGCACAGCTTGTTCCACAGACAATGTGCGGAGGCTTCCTGTCTTCTTCATTCCCCATCCTAGCACAGGCGCCAAATATTGTAATTACCTTCCCCTTCACCCGGGAAGAGCAAGTTCTTCAGTTTTCTGCCCACACTACGGTTAAATACCCAAAGTTGTCAGGATGTTCTTTAGTACAATGGTTTCTATTGCTATAGTCAGAGAGCTTAAACAGAAACAAACTTTTTCTTTTAAAGAAGAAATTAAGAATATAAAATTGAGTTTAAAGTGGAGTTAAAATTGATACATCTTAGAGATGTTTTTGTTAAACTCAAATACAAAAGCTGGAGAAACATCAATAAAATTTAAAGGAACTATGAAATTGATTTGATTTTTTCAATCCTAAGTGGTCGCTTTACGTAAGCCTTCCTCTTTCTTATAAATTACCTTGAGCAGAGCTCTTTATGAAATAATGTGCCATTTACTGGAATTCTGTCTCAGTGTTCTGCTGTTAGTGAATGCCTTCCAATAAGGTTAGGCCAATTATAGAGTATAAATGCTGTTTAATTTTTTTTTTCTTCCTGCTGAAACAAAGGTCATATGTCTCCGAAACCTTTGTTTGGATGGATTGAATTTTCTCCTTGTTCCAAATGAGACTCTATACCACTATTTCTTGGCATGCTCCCACTTCTTGGAGAGGCTTTTGAAGCCCATGACGTTCATCCTGACAGCCCTCTTCAGGCTACAGCTGAGCACGTGATGGGTTAATTACCAGGATTTTTTCATCAGATCACCACTCCTCTAACTGGCACAGTGGGTAGTGACAAACGATTTCCCAGCACAAACTGTTGGTTTTCCTTCAGTTTGCAAAATTAATTTAAGAGAAGCAGTATCTAGTTAAGGTCAATCTCTTAGCTTATACAGAGCTGACAGATTCATTCCTATTAATAGATTTTCATGCAGTTTTATACTTACATAGTTGCATAAGATTCTATTGCTTTTGACATCTCTTTGGCTAGATTCTTTCTGACCAGAACATTTTAGAGTATTCTGATCAATTTGTATGCAATGATTACATTCATCTCAGTGAATACCAGATTTCTGTTTCCTACTTGGATACTTCAACATCTTGAAATGATCAACTCTTTATGAATCCTAGCTGAGAGAAACAAGAGAAATAATTACCGTAATAAAGCATGAATATAGTCATATGCCACATAACAATATTTTAATCAACGGACTGCATATACATTGGTGGTCTCATAAGATTATTATGGAACTGAAAAATTCCTATCGCCTAGTAATGTAACTATCATAAAGTCGTACTGCAACACATTACTTACTTGTTTCTGGTGATGTTGGTGTAGACAAACCTGCACTGCCAATTGTATAAAAGTATAGCACATACAATTACAGTAGTAAGCTGTACCCTCTAGGTTTGTGTAAGTGCCCTAATGTTCACACAATGACGAAATCACCTTATGATGCATGTCTCAGATGGTATCCTTTCGTTATGTGGTGCATAACTGTGCATTTAATATTCTTGGTTAGAGGTTAATATTTCTATTAGGATACGATCCCCAGTAGGTTAACATTCCCATTTCCATAAACATAAACTAGAACAGCAAGGGTAGGGACACAATTAGTAAACTGCTACAGCTGGCTGTTTCCATTGCTGGTCTATTTTCTTACTCATTGGTGTCCATAGAAACTCAATGTTTCCTCAGCAATGGATAGTTAGGTACTTATTTAATACACCTTCACATCTGAGTGTAAATTAACACACCTACTAATTTCTAAAGATGACTTGGCCAAGGTCTTTGAAAAATGTGATTTAAAATACTGTCTGTGGGTAAGATATGACTCCTGTCAACCGACCTTTTCCCGTTGCTAATGGAGTCGCGTGATAGCAGAGTCAGTCCTGAGCACAGGGATCATCCTGTGTCATATAGATTAGACTTGAAGAACATTGTATTTTCTAAAGCAGATTTACTTTTCTGGTTCGGCTTGGTTAAGGTGAGCATTCAATGTATTGGTTTTCCTGGACAGTGGAACCTGAACCGTGTTGGGTGCAGGGTAATGAGCCTGTCGCTGCTGCATCTGTAGGTCACTGTCCACAGAATTGAAGGGTTGTGTTTGTTCATAAATGAGAGCAAACAATAAAAGTGTGGCTGTTCTAAGCATATTAGATGATTCCCATTAATCCAATTGTTCCTAATGCATTTGAAAGCATTTTGAAAATGATGTCAGATGGATCTTTTAATAAATTGGTGAGAGCTTATATTTGACCACTGAAAAAAAAAAAAGAGAAAAATTCTAACATATATATAAATAGCCATAAAAAAATCACCTTTTATATTGAATAATGCCACTTTTTTTCCCTAAGGGTTATACTATTAATTTTAATGATCACCAAATTTTGTGGCTTTTAACATTTCATGTACTCTGAGAGTTTGTAAACTGTATATATAGCTTGCCTGCAATCTTTTGATGGGCGTAAAAGTTATTTTTAAATAAGGAAATATAATTAATTGATATTTAGTCCACCAATTTGTAACCCTATACATTTTCAGTTCCTTGACTTCAGAATTGACTGCTATTTCCTTGAAGTCCACTTCATGACCTGCCTTAAACTTTTCCTTTTTGAGAAAGTAACCCTGAAAATGATTAATAAGGTTTGCAATTAAGGTATAGGCCTGTAAAAAAAAATATCTAGGCAAATAGTAAAACAATTTATTTCATGTCATATATATGCAATAATACAAGGGGAATATAATTGGATTCATCTAATTACTTCTAAAGTCTCAGTCTTTCAGGATTATTCTCTAATTTCTTATAATTTTTATATTCTCGGTTCTGTTAATATTTGTTTTATATGTTAAGGAGCTCTACTGTTCGTTGCATATATACTTACAATTTTTATACCATCTTGGTGATATCATTACATAGTTACCTTCTTTGTCTCTTGTACAGTCCTTGGTTGGTGGGCCTGTTACCTGGTTCTCAGGTGGGCATAGATCTTGTGTAGTCCCTGGGTGGACTGGGCTGCCTCTGTGACTTCAGCTAGTAGGGTTGGTGTCATGACAAAAGTCCATTTCAGTGTCTATTGTTGCATTCATAAGCAGTGTCTGTTACCAGGTGTGCAGATAGGTGTAGCTCAGAGGTTCTCAACCTTCCTAATGCCGCGACCCCTTAATACAGTTCCTCATGTTGTGGTGACTCCCAACCATACAATTATTTTTGTTGCTACTCTATAACTGTAATTTTGCTACTGTTATGAATCGTAATGTAAATATCTTTTTGTTTTCCGATGGTCTTAGGCGACCCCTGTGAAAGGGTCGTTCGACCCCCAGAGGGGTTGAGACCCACAGATTGAGAACCGCTGGTGTAGCTCCTGCCTGGTCCCTGGGAGGCCTCCTGCCAGGTTACTGGGTGGGCCCGTGGGTGGGCAGGACTGGATCTCAGCCAACAGCAGCTGGAAAAGGGTCACAGAGCTGCTTCCGGGGTCACAGCTGGGACCAAAGGTTGCAGGCCTGCCTGCAGGGGCACAGATGGGCGTGCCTCCTGCCAGGTTCCAGGGTGAGCAGGACTGTCCTCAGACCATAGCTGAATGAGGCTGGATTCAGGTGACAGGGATGCTTCAGGATCTGCAGTCGAGCTGATTTTGGCATGTCTGCCTTCTGGGGCCCAGAGAAGCACGTCTCCCATCCTGTCCTGCGGAGGGCAGTACTGTGCCCAGATCATGGCCGGGAAGGCCTAGAGCCACACACAGGGCCTTACAGGATCTGCTGTCTAACCGAGGTCAGGATGCCTGCCTCCCAGGCCATGGGCGACGGGTGTGTCTTCCACCCAGTCCCTGGGCAGCAGGACTCCTTCCAGACTCTGACCCCAAAGGGCCATTTCAGGATATACAGTCGGGCAAAATTTGATGGGCCTGCCCATCAGCGGCATGGGTATGCATATCTCCCACTTTGTTCTCAGGAGGGCAGGACTGCTCCTAGACGGTGCCTGAGAGGAGTTAGATCTGGGCCACAGGGCACTTTAAGGCCCACAACCAAGACAGAGGTTGATGGACCTGTTACCTGATACATGGGTGGGTGTGACTCTCCCCAGGTCCCTTGCCAGATAGTGCTGGTGGCAGGACCCCATTCAGGCTATAGCTGAATCCACGAGGGTCAGAGCTGTTTCAGGGTCTGTAAAGAGATCCACCAGGTGAGTGAGCCTGCCACCTGGGCATGGACCTGCCTTCTCAAAACAGCCTCCTGTGTTCTTGACTCCACCGGTATTTCACAATTGGAAACCTGGATTCCGAAACTCCCACAAAGGCACTTTTGTCCAAATTATTGTTGCTAAGGGGAGATACAAATGAGAAACCCTCTATTCAGCCATCTTGCTGATGCTACGATGTGAATATTTTTGTTTTATTTTAATCCAATTTATTCATCTCTTCCTTTGTTTGTAGTGTCATATGTGTATGTGAGTGTGTACATATCTGTGTTTTCTTCTTAATGTTTTAAAATTTTTCTCCTTGTCCTCTGTTTTTAGAAGCTTATCTGTGGTATGCCTAGGTTTGTTTTTCTCTGACTTTATTTTGCTTGTGTTTCATAAGATTTCTTGAATATGTGCCTTAATGCCTTCGATTGTTTTGGAAAATTATTAGCCATCACTACTTTATAACTGTGTTTTTCTTCTGGAACTCTAATATACGTTTAAAAGAATTATTCTTACTTGTATTTTTAATCCTGTTGTGCTTTAAGCTACCGCTTAAATATTTTCTACTGACCCATCTTCTAGTGATTAAATAGTCTCATTTGCTATGTTAAACCCCAATATCGAGTTCTTGATATCTTAATATCCTTTATTACATTTTTTTGTTCTACAGTTCTTAATTTTAATTTTACAACAGATTCCAGCTCTGTGGAAAAATTTTCATATTGTTGTTTACTTTTTTTGACTATCACAATCATGTTCGCTTTTAACTTAAAGGCAAATAACACCAAACACTGGGTTATCTATATTTGACTACTATTATCTGCATTCCTCTTGGTCATATTTATTGGATTGCCTGGAATTGTTGATTTAATGATGGAAAACTGTGAAATATTGTAGAAACATTGAATAATTTATCTTCTTTTAGAGCAAGTTAACTCTATCTTCTTTTTGAGCGCCTGAGTTAGGGAAAATCTCATTAAGATCCAACAGGACTGAGCTGTCTTGTGTATGGGTTATAGTTTTTGTAAAATAAGATCTTCTCCTGTTTACTTGTGAAGGACCCCAACTAAAACCTGAATAGGACCTTCCTACTTGTGAGGCCCTCAACTCGATTTATATATCCTTGACACCAGGTGCTACTTTAAAGAAACAAAAAGAAGTAAAAGGGAATACACAAACAACTAAGTGTAAGCCAACAAATTTGATAACTTGGATGAGATGGGAAAATTCGTAGGAATACACAAACTACCAAATCTGACACAAGAATATCAAACCATTTCTAGAGTAGGAAATTCAAGTAGACCGATAATAGATAAATTCAGTTAGCAATGTCAAAGCTGCTCCCCAACACACACAAAATCTGGGTTTCACTGTGTTCTATGTTTTCTGTGTTCCACCAACACTTAGAGAATTAATTCCAATCCTTCACAAAGTCTTTCAAAAAACGGGAGAGAAAACTTCCAAATTTATTCTATGAGGCTAGTATTACCCTGATTCTAAAATTAGACAAAGACACCACAAGAAAAATATAAACTGATATGACTTATGGATATAGAAGTAAAAATCCTCAATAAAATACTAGCAACCAGAACTACATAAAGCATAAATATTCAAAAGGAAGATCTCAAACCACTTTTATTTGCAACAGATACGATTTTATAACTTAAATCCAAGAACATGAACTAAAATATTTAAGAGAAACAAAATGAGATTTAAGTTTAACTGATTATAAGATTAATATATTTAAATCAATTGCTTTATTTTCTAAAAATATTACTAATTTAGAATATATTCTGAATAAATATGCTGTTTACATTGTTAAAAATATGGCCTCAGAATAAACTGAACAAAAATTTCAAAACCTAAAGTTAGAAAAAACTTAAAACTTTATGAAGTGCATTAAAGGCAACTTAAGGAACTGGAAAGGTATGTTTTTCTTAAATAAAAAGACCAATATTATGTCAATTATTAATAAAGCAATCAGTAAATTTATTTTCACCTTCAATCAATGAGCCCATAGGTTTTTTTTCCTTGACAAAATGTTTATAAAGTAGTTCTAGAATAACACACACACAGACATACAAACAAATTCAAAAGACACCCCCAAAAAATCTGGTAATAAGTGTAGAAATGAAGAGGATATTGTAGTCCTACCTAATATTAAAATATATGAAATAAAATTTCAATATATAAAGGAGTTTGGTGCTAGAAAACTAGACAGATTTATGGTATAGCTCAAATTACAAGGCTATTTAGCTATGAGTGGCAGTTTTTCATACCAATGGAAAAATTAATCACCATTCAATAAATTGTTTTTGAGGGGCTACCTAGCTGCTGAGGGAAAAATAATATAACGGCATATTCCTAACATCCTTCTAGAATTAAATTACAGATATTTTAAATAAAACATATGGGTGAACCTAATATTAAACTGGGGAGTTTCTCAGTGTAATTCAACAAACAGAGCCAAAAAAAAGAGGCAGCTATTAAATAAACACATACTATTACATTACAGACAGAGCAGTTGGCTAAGTACAACCTTCTGTAAAGAAATTGTAATGTTCTCCTTCATAACTTAAAATTTTTATATCCTTTCTTCCTTAAGTTCGATTCGCAGGAAGATTCCTTAATTATATCCTACTATCAGTGGAAAGGTTGTGCACAGGATTGCTTACTGAAAATACCAAAATTGTAAATAAACAGTGATATTATTGAATACAAAGTTGCAGCCACGGAGTGGAATATTATACTGTCATCAAAAGGGATGAAAAAGAACTATCAGTACATACAAGAGAGCACTGCAGTATGTTTTCAAAAGAATGAAATAAGGCAAGCTGTCAAAGAGCATATGATAGATATAAATATACCTATAGATTGCACATATCCTTCTGTGATTGTTTATGAATATACACAAAATATATACTGCATATTGGTAGGAATAGCAATCTCAACAAGGTTCATTCTTTTACTTTTGTTCTAACACTATTATTTAAATTACTACATCTTCATGTCTTAATTTTTATATTAAATGATTTTATGTCAGGGCTAACTTGTGCTTTAAAAAATGTTTTCTTGATTAATTTTTACTTATTCTTTTAATTAAATTTATAACTATAGGTTATGAAGTTCCATGAAACTCTGATGGGATTTTGAAATGCATTAATTTGACCTTATAGAGTGATTTAAAAGGAATTAATATCTACATAGGACTGACACGTTCATCCCCCAAATAGCATAACTCTAGACTTTAATTTTCTTTTTGTCTTTCTATAAACCTTCTTGGTTTATCTCCATAAAATGTTTGCACTGCTTTTTATAAAATAAAAATTTTTTAATTTACAATTTGTAAATGTAAAATACATTCAGTTTTTTTGTTGCAATGATGACATGCATTGTTTTTCTAAGTTTTAATTGGTTGTTGCTCTTGTATAGAAACATAATTGAATTTTTATGTTGATCTTGTATATAGCAATCTTGTTGAACTTTATTACTTCTATGTATTTTAAATTGGTTGATTTGCTTCGCTTATGTTTATAGAAAAACTATGTTTTCTTTAATTGTCTTTGTCTATTTTGGGTATTAGTACCATGCCTTAAATAGTTTTACAATCAATTGGTCAGTCACCCCTCCAGTTCTTTGCTCTTAAATAGTTATACAAGATGATAATCATCTTTATTCTTGAATATTTCTTAAAGATATCTGAGCTTTTGGTAATTTTGTGTGTGTGTGCTTTAATATTTCAAATTTGCTCTTAATAATTTTTGGTATTAATTTCCTAGAAATGAGTCCATTTTATTATTTTATCTAGGTTTTCAATTTTACTTGTATAATTTACCAACATTGCTCTCCTATAATTTTTAGGTTTTTTTTTTCTACTGGATTTAATTACTCAGTTTTTTTCTTTGTAATTACTTCTGATATCTTTTCTCTCCTTCATTGATTAAATGGAAATTTTTCTGAATTATTGTTTTTTTCACATAACAATCTTTTATTTTCTCCACAATTTTCTGCTACTTTGTTTTTCATTTTATCATTTCTAACTTGTTTGCTGGTTTGTGTTTTGGTATTTTTTTGCTTGGTTCTGAAAGAATTTCAAGTTTTGATCACTTGGTTCACTAATTTATTTTTCAACTATGTACAATTTTGCTCTTTACTCGTTTATTTTGTTTTCATATCAACAATAGAATTGTTCATTTATTAGGTTTTTAATTTGTTTTTTTTTATTATCATCTGTTTTTGTTTTATAGCATCCTGTTTTAATTTCAAAGATAATTTCTTTCATTGTCTCCTACACTAATTTTAAAGCTCTTTGGTGATTTTTCTGGTAACTCTAATTTCTTTCAATCTAACATCCCCTTATTGTTGTGCCTCTATCATAATATCCACCTTCCTCAGTTTCCTCCCCCTCAATTTCTGTGAATCCTTACCAGTTGTCTTTTGGCAGCTAAAGCTGTTTCCTCTGTGACTACAGTGGTCTGATCTCCTGGAATGGTAGACTTCCGAGTGTTCTCATGTGGAACTGTGCAACCTGTTGGAACGGTCTTGCGTGTGGCAAGCACTGGGTTCTCCCCAGCAATATCACTTGTTAGGCATGCCCTATACTCGTAGCTTCAGTCTGCTGTGAATCTTCTTACTCCTGCTCGGAAGTTTTCATGTGTATCACTAAGCTTAATTTTCACATAGTCTGTCATTTTTCAGGTTACATGTAGGTGAGGGAGATTTAAACATGAGCTCACTATCTGTAAATATAAAATTACTGTATTACTTTTATAATGAAAAGTCTTTGAAAAGTTTAAAGTATCTGCAAGTGCCTGGAATATATTAATTTTTTTAATATCTGTTGGATTAAGTTGAGTTTTATAGTTCCAGACAATTACATTTAATAAGCATAGACCTTGCTACTTAATCAAACTTATATTTTCAAAATCAAACAATCCTTTATTACTATTCATTTCCATACCATACATACTCCTATAATAAAAGAAAGCCATTTATTTACTTTACTGAACCACAGAGTCTAGATCTATTACATGCCATTTACATGGAAATTCTAATTAGCATTCATTCATTATTGTTTTCACATCATCTATCCTTTACACTGAAAAATGTGTAACTTTTTAGTATGTCTTTTTTCATTGACCTCCTCACAAATCATAATTAGAAATTTATTTAAAAACTGGCATTTACTTGACAAAGAAGAGTATTTTCTCTTCTAATACTATTTATGGTGTAAACTCAAATTTTATAGATGCTCATACTCAGAAACTCACTCTAACTTCGCAACTTTTTCTGATGTTTGCACTTTACTTGCCTCTTGCTCTGTAAGTTCTATAATAGATTTTTCCCAAAAGTAATAGAATTTGACCTGAAGATAAAAACTAAATAAGTTTGCTTTCGGATGAACTCTGAAGTTAGCCTTATTTAAAAGTAATCATTTCTTAAAGTATCTGAGCAATTTAGCATTTATTACATTTGGGGCTTTTTCAAAGAAAGGCAGGTATTCAAATACCTCTCAAGCATAGACTGCTCTGTCCTCTAGTATGAAGTACAGAGAAATCGTATGAAAAGAAAGTGTTAACCTACTTTGAGAAACTTTAAATAATCTTCTATGGGTTAAGTACTTCTTCCAGCTCTCAAGCTAGTTACGTTCTTTAAATTTCAGGGATCATTTTTTTTTCTCTAAATACTATACATTCCTTAAAATACAGGCAACAGGCCAATGGCCAATATGACCATAGAATGATTTTAGGTGATTTGATACCTTCTCAAAAGTATATTTTAGTTAAATAGGACATAGAGCATTTGGAGAACTGAGTAACACTACAGTTATATGTTAAAATAATGTGTTATTTTTATCTCATTATATACCAGATAAACCACAATCAGCTTGATGCTGCTGCAATTTTAGATTTACATCTCTTTTCCTTTACTTCCATGGTGTGGAATTTATTGATTACAGAAGACTCGTCCCTGTCACTAAGAAGCTTTTATTTATTTATTTGGTTGGGTTGGTTTTATTTTGAAATACCTGAGAACATGTTTGTTGGAATGAAAGCTGATAAGCCTAGTGTTATAATGCATGATCATAAAGGCACTACTGTTTACTACCAGGGGAGGTTTTGTTCCTTTAAATCTCCACTGTCTGAAAGGGAGGTAATTTGTAAGCTAGGAGAGAATTTTTGCAGGGAAAAAAAGTATCTTACTGAAAGCTTTTGGTTTAGTTCATGAAAAGATATTCAGAAGGGATTATCTTGTACTAGCTTGTGATCTAATTACACAGAATTTTGAGATCCATTTGAGGAAAATAGGCATCTTTTTCTGGTCTGAATCTCTTGTTCAGGATGAATTTCACATTCATGTGATGAGTAGCCAATGGAGAGAAAACCTTCTGTTGTACATGACTTTTTTCAATGGCATCTTATGGAAAGCAGGGTCTGAAAGAGGAGAACTGCCAAGGAGATGAAGTTGAATTCATACTTTATGTTTTTCATTAGGATGCAGTTTAAGTTGATCAGACATGTAAATGTAGAAAATTAAAATCACTGAAGAAAGCATTGATTTTTTAAAGTATAACCTTGGAATATGGAAGATCTTTCTAAGAATGTTGAGAGTCATATAAAAAAGGTAAAATATTTGGATACCACAGAGAAAATTAAAAGATAAATGGCAAACAGTAAAAAATATAATTGTGACATAAACAATATCTAATCATATATATATGTACATATAGGCATATATTTATATGCACATGCATATGTAAAATTTTAATATATATAAAGCAATTCCTAGTAGAAAAAAGAGCAAAGACTACCCCCATGGAAAGTTACTTCTAAAAGATGCAAAAGGTCTTTCTAAAATATAAAAGAATTCTACCTTACTTAAATAGAAATTCATTCCGAATCTTTAAAAAACAAAATTAAAAAGACAGATGTGATATATTGAGCCAATGGAATTCTACACACAACATAAAAGAATAAAGTACCAACATATGCAGGAACATTGACACTCATACACTCATGGTTGGACAGTAAATTGCTATCCCCTCAGTAGAGTATAATTTAGTAATATCTTTCAGTAGTACAAATGGACATAGCATAAATGTGTACTTAACATATGAAGCACTTAATAATCCCCAAAGTATAAAAGAAATCTAATGTCAACCAGCTGTTGTCTAAGTAATCCATACATAGGCTCACCAACCACAAAATAATGGTGAAGCTCTTTATGACAATCATAGAATAACTTCTAAGATTTAAGTAGAAAAAGCATAGTACAGTCCAATGTGCATTACACAGCAGTACTTCATGTTAACAATGGGTGAGCTAAGAGACTGTTTGAGTATGCATAAAATGTATTTCCAAAAGTGTACACAAAAAGAAAGAGGTAAGATTAACTTTCCCCAAGGAGAGGAACTTATGTGACTAAGGGCAAGGATGGGAACAAATAAAAAATTCTGTGTATTTTTTGTAACTTTACATGTTTGACCCACATGAGTGCAATATATACACAAAATATTAAAATTAAAAAACACTATAAAAATGAAACATGTTCATTTTGGATAGACAAGAATCTGAGTGCAGCAGTTGCCTCTGGAGTAAAGTATAAGAATGATACAAGAACTATCTATAGACCACCAGGCAACTTCGACAAGAAGAAGATGAGGAACTGAGACACTTTCGGACCCCGTCTGGCACAAAAATTTTTAATTGTTTCATAGTAAACATGTAGTAGCAAATATAGTAAACCCCCCCAATAGCAGTTTAGTTTGTCATTTTATTAAAAATAATTTTAAATTTAAAGGACAAAGTCTTACTAACTCTTGATCAAGCAAAGAAAAACAGAAAATATTAAAAAACGTAGGGAGCCTTGATACAGGCTTCATAATATTCGGATTGGGGCTAGTCTAGCATTTTGCTCCTCTCTCAATGAATCTGAAAGGATTTCTTCCTCAACCTTTTTGAATTTTTTTTATCTCCTTTTCTCTTCCCTGTCTAGGCCTGCCTTATCTCAATTATAGCACATTATGCCTCCTCATAGTCACTACAAAACCAACGTGAGGCATTGGGTTTATATCACCTACCTCCTAGTTTAGCCGCTCATAGAAAACTGACTGAATTGGTCAGTGGTCTAACTTATGGACCTTTGGGGGGGAAAGAATTATATTAATTCATTCCCTTTCATGCATTGCTTGCCCTTGGGTCATGGGTTTATATAAGCCCTTATACAATAGCTGTGACCAACAAGCTGTGGGATGTGAAGATTTCTTTATACAATTACATCAGAAAGGGCTATGAGCCAAGTAAGATTACTTTATAATAGCAGTAACTTGTATCCTAATATCATTGTGCCTTACTGTGATCAAGCTGACTTTATGTTTATATAGAAACAATTCTCACTCCAACAAGTAATTTATTTACTTTGTAACTTACGTTGTTTTCTCCATAAAATTCTAAATTTTAAAAACAACAGCAATAAAGCAAGCTTCCAAATACTGTTAGAGGTTGTGTTAGGGTGGACTCTACTTGTCTGGTAGTCAAGATATCTGCTCTTCAAATAAGTAAGTGATAAAACGTGTCTCACACCACTCAGAATGATGTTTTCATTAGGCACTGCTGTAGGAAAATGTGATCTGCAGTAAATGTACACATTTAGCTCTGAGAACAAGAAACACAGATGTTCAAGAATTCCTCCTGACATCACACCCCTTAAAATACACTAGAATGGAAATGAAGAGAATGAACTTGACCAATTCTTCTAGCAATTAATCTGAGAAATCACCTCAGAGTGAACTTGACAGCTGTTTTATCTTTAGAAGGTCTCAAGCAAGATGCTTTAGGAAACCACAATATTTTCATCAGTCTTTCCAAATGACTATGAGCACTAAGTGAGTTCACACAGCAAGTGGTATTTCAAAGATTAGTAAAGATTTTACTTTTCTTTGTTATTATGTGTCTCTGAGGCTCTTGTTTTCTTCAGATTATGATAACCACACATATGTGTGGCAACACAGAGAACACGCAGTCAATATCAATTATAGCACACCCAATAGTGGGCATGATGGCTAAGTAGGAATGCCCCTAAACTACTCTTGCTAGGGAATATTTAGTGATAGTTGCAGGCAACAAAGACAAAGAGGAGAAAATATAGGAAAGCAATTCCAGGTTATCAGAAAAAGCATATAACAAATATTTTGCAGAAAATATTGACAGGGGGGCATACTTTAATATTAATTGGTGAAAAACCATAGCGACAAATAACTTTACAAAAAGGACCCTGGATCTCAGTCTTTCTGTGGATCAGTAATACTACCTGTGGTACACAGAAGAACATCATCAGATCTGTGATAACACCACCAGGCTAACTAAGCTATCCGTTTGGAAACATGAACTAAGCTTCGACTGAGATTTTGAACAGATGCATACAGCACTTAGTAGAATCATTACTATAACCAACAATGCACATCCACCTTTACATGGAATATGACTGGGAAACTGGCTAAGTGTTCATATTGAATTTTATTAATAAAAAATCAAAGTACTAAACTTATGAACCTTGGTCTTAGAGAGGATTTTATGAATTATACCTCAAAGGTAAGGGAAGTAAAATCAAAATAAGTGAACGGGACTATATCAAACTGAAAAGCTTCTGCACAGCAAAAGAAACCATCAACAAAACCAAGAGGCAACCAACCTAATGGGAGAAGTTATTGTAAACAATGCCTCCAATAAGAGGCTAAAATTTAAAACCAACAACTCTGGTAACTCCTCTGACTAAACATTCTAACTCTATCAAAAATATTACTAAGGGTCCCACCAAACAATAACTATCTTAGCCTTGCCAGTGTCTTATATAGCAGTCTTGGTAATGATGTCATATTGGTGCTTTATGAGTAGGAGCCAGGAACTGACCAATCATGGGTAAGGAGAAACCACTGTGGTTTTCTCCCCTGTACTTTGGTTTCAAGACAGCTTTACTCTGAAAAAAGGTGAGGGGGGGGCCCATAGAGCGTTTTGCTTATGTTGGATATTAAAGACTGATAACTACTTTATTACAATTGAAAGTCTGTTGGATGCTTCAAATAAAAACAAAGACTTGTAGTAAAAAGAAATATATATATATACAAAGAAATCAAAAACAAAAAAAAATCCAGTTAAAAAATGGTTAGAGGACCTGAACACACACACTTCTCCCAAGAAAACATACAAATGGCCAACAGATATATGAAAAAAATCCTTAACTTCACTAGCTATTAGGGAAATACAAGTCAAAACCACAATGAGATATCACCTCACACCAGTAAGAATGGCTATTATCAACCAGACATATAATAACAAGTGTTGGAGAGGCTGTGGAGAAAAGGGAACCCTCATACATTGTTGGTGGTAATGCAGATTGGTGCAGCTGTTATGGAACACAGTGTGGAGGTTCCTCAAAAATTAAAAATAGAATTACCACATGACCCAGCAATCCCTTTCCTGGGTATATACACAAAAATTTGAAAACATTCATCTATAAAGATATATGTATTCCAATGTTTATTGCAGCTTTATTTACAGTGGCCAAGACATGGAAACAACCAATGTGTACTTTGATAGATGATTGGATAAAGAAGATGTGGTATATAGACAATGGAATACTACTCTGCCATAAGAAAACATGAAATAGTGCCATTTGTAACAACATGGGTGGATCTTGAGATTATCATGCTAAGCAAAATAAGTTAGACAGAAAAAGTCGAGAACCATATGATTTTACTGATATGTGGGATATAAAACTGAAAGCAACAAAGGAACAAGACAAACAAAAGAAGAAACAAAAACTCATATACACAGACAACAGTTTAGTGGTTACCAGAGGGTAAGGATGGATGGGGGTGGGAGATGAGGATAAAGGGAATCAAATGTATGGTGATGGAAGGAGAACTGACTCTGGGTGGTGAGCATACAATGTGATATATAGATGATGTATTGCAAAATTGTACACTTGAACACAACCTATGTAACTATACTAACCATTGTCACCCCAATAAACTTTAATTAAACAAAAAGGATTTTACTTAAACAAAAGGAATAATACAATCACCTAATGAATGGCAGGAATTCTAAAAATAAGAGATCCGATATGTCTTTTTTTTAAAGATGAAGTTTTTATGTACAGATAACATAGTATAGATGAGTAAATTTCAGTGTGTCACAGGCGCTGCCTTCTTCCTTAAACGACTTAGTGGCTCCCTTTTTTAGGACATGCTCAGCAAGCCTCTGCTTGCTCACCAGAGAATTTCACAGCTAGAATTGTGGGTCATTGGGGGTCAAAAGGCAGCAGCCATACCACCAGAGACAATAGTCAAATCTGGCTAAGTACCCCCAAAATCTTCATGAAGACCCACACAGTTTTCCAACAAAGATAAATTATTATCCTCCCTTTCTGGTCAGTGCTCATCTTCACTTCTTTCTTCTTTCCAGTATAATCCTTAAGTGTCCATAAACTCTAGGCTGTCTCTCTTTTCTATTAACAAAATCCTTCTGAAGAAGAATGCTGAAATATTCATATACACTAATGATATTCTCAGAGATATTTATATTTTAAAAGCATTCAAACAATTCAAAGTATACAAACATATGAACTCTCAGAAGGCACTTGTGAGGAGGTCTCCCAAGACACAGGCTACACACCCAGAGGACTTCTGAGATCAATCCTCCTTGTTTGTCTGTGCCAGCTACAGTATTTCACAGGCTATCAACATATAGAGCATTAGTGCTTGAGGGAATCACAGCAAACTTATTCAAGTGTCTCAAATTGAAGATTAAAATACAAAACAGAACAACAAAAACGATAACGAAAAACCTAAGGCTCAAAAGAATGTATTTGATTGACACAAACCACAACCAAAAGGAAAATGCAAATCTTTCCTATTTGTATTCATCTAGCAAATTTTTAAATGTCATGAAATCCAAAGAAAGTCATCTTCCTCAGAATCTGAAGACCCTATTATTATCAAAGACTCTTGCATCCTGTTGTCCAAATCTTTTCCAAATTTGTTTAGAAGATATTTCTAATAACCTGGCCTCTCAGTTCCTTGACCCTCTCTTCTTCAATGACCTTGACTTCCAATCCATTTCAGCCACTCATTCCTATGTTTATACCTTAGACATTTAATTCCTAGTGAGTCTTCTGAAGTCTGAAGTCCCTACCCTTATTTATTAAACTTTTATATAGATACATGTATACAGATAAAAGCACAAATACAGATACAGGCATAGATAAAAAGAGATTTATAAGGAGCATTTCAAGGACTTCCTCTCTTATCCACAATCAAGGAAATTGGACACTTCTAAAGATTGTGTTTATTTAGCCTTTTGTAGATACCAAAATGGTTCTTCAAAGTTTCCTGTACAATTGTATGAAGAAATTTTCTCTCTGCTGACTTTTACTTCCTTACACAATAATACTCATATGGTATTATGAAATGTGTTTTGAAGATTCAATATTAAAATTTTGTCTTTTTTTTCTCAGACATTTGGTCCCTGACAATTACTTTTAAATTATCTGCTTATTATTTTTTATATTTGTCACATATTAAGTGTGTGTCAAGAGGAAGCAGAGATCAGAAATGTGTTTAAGAGACACCTGAAGAAGTGATTGTGTTAGCTAAATAGACAGGGTTTGTAAGGCAGAAGGATGAATGGGGAAAATCATTAAAATTTCTTTTTGTAAAAGTATATAATTTACCTGCATTAACATGTGCAGGTGTTAACTGTTCCACTCAACTCATTTTACAATCATATACACCCATGTGGTCCTAACCCCAAAACAAGATATATAACATTTCAATCACTTCAGAAAGAATTCTCATTCTCCTTTGCAGTTCAAGCCCTCTCCCCTGCACCCTCCACTAGAGGACCCACTCACTGACTTGTATCCCCACAGTTTCATTTTTCCTATGTCAGGACCACATAGAAATGGGATTTATATTATTTTACTCATTAGGGGTTGAGAGAAAAATCTAATATTATAAGGGAAAAGGTGGTTACTGATTGTTTTAAAAATAAACAAGAAAGAGAGACTTCAGCCAGTAAGGATGTTTTTAAATACAGAGAAACTGCATGAGTGGTTACACATGAAGCACATATAATGAATGGCAATCTCTCTCTCTCTCTCTCTCTCTCTCTCTCTCTCTCTCTCTCTCTCTCACACACACACACACACACACACACACATGCACATACACATAAATGCACATGCACACTCACATGCACAATGTTACAAATACAATGGAAATGAACAGAGCCTTAATCTTTAGTAGAAAATTATTGGGCAGGACTGAAGAAAGTAAGGAAGCTCAGGCAGCAATCAAGGAATTTCAAGGAAGCAAAATCATCAGCGATTTGTAAAAATGAAGCTTTACAAGTATAGACAGCCTGAAATCCTAATTTTTTTTTTTAATGAGCCACATAACAGCACTAAATCAGCAGTGATATAACTTGGTAGAATGTCACTGGCAAGATACCAACCTGCTGCACTCACAATATTGTCCCATGCCCAAATATTGATTTCACATTTATTCAAAAGGTTTTATTTTTATAAAAGAAAATATCACAGAGCCCCACTTGGATGCAGTTTGCTATTATATGGATCAGGAAACAAGTGCTTACAGTAAAAACAGTACAATTCTTAATCTCCTTTGTCTTGATTCTAATCCTTTTCTTCCCTGAAGCAAAGGAGGGGAGTCAAAAGGACTGTCCCAAATGCAAATTGCCCTCTTCACTGTGGATTCACGCCCTTTATTGGTCTTAATGTTTTGTCATAAACATGATAGCACAACACAGAGAATGGGATTTGGAATTTTCCAGAGTATGCAGTTTCTGTCCTAATTATATTAGTTGCCATGCTGGGTCATGCCTGCACTCTCTCGACCTTTTTGAAACAAGTGAAGGAAATCGGTTTTGCCTGTAGCGGTTGAAGCCAGTAATTCCCAGGATTGGCTCTCCTCTTTCAATAAGAGAAATTACTTTTAAAGGGAGATCTCAAAGCAAAGTCCAAGGAGACATTTTGCTGCTTTCGCCTTAACTCTGCTTGATATAGCCTCAAAGTTAGAAAAGGTTTATCAGCAAATTTAGCAGTGGGTATCTATAATTCCACACAATCTCATATATCTAAAGATTTTTCAAAATGTAATTACCAGTGTTAGTATTAAGATGAATATTAAATAACCTACTGATCTCTGTATTACTGAATAAGCTAGGGAAAATGGGCTCTCGCCAGCCTAGTAGACAATATTGAAAAATACACCCAAAAAATGTGTGCTTGGTATTACATAGCTAAGTTTCACTTTATTATTTTCCAGTTGTTTAAGCTAATGACCTTGGACTTATTCTTAACTCCTCTGTCCTTTCCACACCAGATCCAATCCTTCAGAACTGCTTGACTTGTCACTATTTCCATGCCTACAACATTACTGTCAGGCATCTCCCAAATAATAGCACTCCTGCCACAATGTTCCAGAGTACTGTTCAAAAGAGCAGCCCTCCAGTGTGTATAAAGCCTGGGGCAGATTACACCATTCCTTGGTTCATTCATACCTTCTTTCGTTGGATAAAGCCAAAGTCTTACAAAGTCCTACCTAATCTGTCCCAACACCAACCTATCACATCTCATCTTCTGCATCTTCTTCTTCACTTTGTTCCAGCTACATTGAACATTTGCTCTTCCTGGGGAAAACAGACCCACCACTGCCTCAGTGCCTTTGCATTGGCTATTTGCTCAATTTTCTCCCCCACAAACTCCCTTCATGTCTTTACTGCCATCTACTTGGAAAGGCTTTACCAAGGCACTCGACCTACCCCACTCTCAAACCCTACACTTTTGAAACTTCTTTCCTAATTCATTTTCCAGCTCATAGTTTCCCTTATATTTAGAATGGGGGCATCAACTAATTTGCACTGGCTTGTGTCAAGGACTAAATAAGTTAATATATGAACAGCAGTGGCTTCTTGTACAGGCCCAGCTAATGATTACCGTTTACTTTTTATTAGAAAAAGTGATATCTCTAACAAAGTACATGCATCATATAGTTTTCTAAAATGATTATACGTACCAATATTCAATTCTACCAATATTACATTAAGAGTTCCCAGTATTCCATATCCTGCCACAACTTTGTATAGAGAGTTATTTATGTTTTCAGTTTAGTAGGTATAAAAGGGTATCTCATTATGAATTTAATTTATTTTCCCTCATTACTAATGAGTTTGAGCATCTCTTTGTATTCTGATTAACCATTCACACCCCCTCTAATGTGAAATGGCTCAATGTCTTTTTCCTTTCCTTTTTCCTCATTGAGTGTTTTAACTTTATTTTATGAAATTGTTTCTGTTTAACGTTGATTTCTCAGTAATTTGTAAGATTTTAAAAAACATTTTGGATACTAATTCTTTTTTCATTAAAAGTGTTTTAAAATATCTTCTCCAAGTTTATGGCTTATAGTATCTTTGAATCATTTTAATATAGTCAAATATGTGATTTTTTTTCTTTATTGTTTGACCTTTTGGGGACATATTTTAAAAATCCTTCATGTTCCAGTGTCCACATATATATTTTAATGTTTTTTTTTACTTTGGAGGTTTTGTCATTCATAACTCGTCCTTAATTCAATTGGATTTTTAAAAATATTATATGATGGAAGACATAATTTATCTTATATATGTATAGTTAACTAATAGTCTCATAACCATTTATTATATAATCAACCACTTCCCCATGGTGTCCATAATGACACATCAGATACGTCTCAGTCATTTATCATTTTTATTGATTTCTGACCCCAATGTTGCCTTCCCAGGACTTCTCTAGTATTCCTATCTAAAACTGAACCTCACCTGCCCTTTTACAACAAATACTTACTTTCTACCTGCCCTACTTGCTTAATGTTTCTTCATAGCACCTATCACCCTCTGATACACCATATGTTTTACTTATTCATCTCGTATGTTGCTTTCCCCTCAGCTATAATTAATTTCCACAAGGATGGAGTTTTGTTTGCTATATTACTGCTGTATCGTGAAATCTTAAAACAAAGTCAGAATATAATAATTGTTGAAAAATATGTTAAACTGTATTGAATTTATGGCCTACATGCCTGTCGCTATTCCATTACAAACTATCTTAATTACTATTATTTTGTAATGTATTGGTATTCTGTATACTGGTCTCATCACCTACTCTTCATTAAGAGTATCTTGGACCTGAGTCTTTGGTCTTCCATATACTGTATTTTGCCATGTATAATGTGCACTTTTTTACACAAATTAGTGTGAGAAAAATAAGGATGAGCATTATACATGGGTAGTATTAATTCTGTATCTATATAAGTGTTTTTAATTCTTTTATTTATGCTTATGAGTTGAAAGTGTAACTCTAGGGGTGGCCAGGTAACTCAGGTAGGTTAGAGCACAGTGCTCATTAAAACCAAGGTTTCCGGTTTGATCCCACATGGGCCACTGAGATGCATCCTCCACAACTAGATTGAAAGAACTACTTGACTTGGAGCTGATGGGTCCTGGGAAAACACAGCGTTCCCCAATAAAATCCTTAAAAAAAAAAATGTAACTCTAGAAATCAATAACGATATCCATATGCAAAATAATACCCTGGAGCACGATAATTGGTTTTGTTGAACTTACAATGAAATTGCAGTGGTGAAGAGTTCTTGGCCTTCTATGATGCGTACATATTGTAAATTTGTTCCTGGTACATAAAATTTGTTGTACCTTGTATCTGTTCTTGTGTTTTGTAATTATTTGTTACATAAAATTTCTTGTGCCATAATATGTTTAAAAATAAATACTAAAATTTCTTTATAATATAAAGGACAATACCTAAATGTAAACAAATAAAAATTTGAATTATAAAATTAAAATGAAAGATTTTTTTCCTTGAAAGTTTGGGCCAAAAACGTGGGTGCACATTGTATATGGCAAAACATGGTACATTTGAGCATTAGCTTTCAGAGCTAAAGAAAAAAAAAAAATCCTGTTTAACAGCATAGCAATTAGAAGGAACTGAAATCTTTATTATATTGAGCCTTATTCTCCACAAATATTATTTCTCTCTTCCTTTGTTTAGGTCTTATTTAATTGGCTTTAAATGCATTTCATAATTTTGTACATAAAGTCCTTGCATACATTTTGCTAGGTTTTTTTTGTTTTTTTTTTTAAGATTTAATTTGGGAATCGGGGAAGGGGAACAGACAAGTTGCTGTCCTTTTGTTCTTTAGTCTAGTTGTGGAGGATGTCATTTTACTGGTCCATGTTGGTGGTATTATCATTGCGCTTTTGCCGGGTGAGGCAGTAGCTCGCCAGCCATTGGACGGCCGCTCACGGCAGCTCATGACGGCTGCCAGCCACTCATGATAGCTCATGGTAGCCCACTGCAACAGGTGGTGCCATCGCTGGCGATGCACAGCAGCCCAGCTCCAGGTTGAGCTATTGTTCACCATCTTAGCTGTAAAGGGCACAGCTTCACTGGCCCTCATGTGGGATCCAAACCGGGGCCCTGCTGCTCAGAGCTGGTGCTCCCAAGCCAACTCTTAATGAACGCACCACTCAGCTGGCCCTAGTTTGTTTCTTAAGTTCATTATATATTCATTGCTGTTGTGAATGATAATTTTTAAAATGAGAAGTTGCCATGAAGGGAAATAAAATAGAAATATTCCCTTACTTTAGGACACTAGCTTTTAATGCTCCCACTCATTAGAAAACACCTAATTTATTAAAAAAAATAAATAAATAACTGGGCCTTATACAACACCAATTAATTCAGAATCTCTGGGGGTAGAGCTCAAGTATTTATATTTTATTTTAATTTTCCTGAGTTATTCTAATGAGCAGCCAGTGTTGAAATATACTGCTCTGGAAAGTACGTTCTCCCAGGAAAGCAATCATAAAGATATTTAAAAGAACATATTAACAGGCAAAACTATTAACATATTGAAAGACTAGACTTTAAGTTTCATATATTCTTGGATTTAGACCCTCCATTTTTCATGGCTAATTAAAAGATCAAACATTATTTTTCAATATTAACTTCCCATTAAGGTCTTTCAAAGTATATAAAGAAACAAAATATCATTTTAGTTTTCAATTGTTTAAAACTGAAAAATGTATTTTGAGATCAAAGAATGTGTAACCAAAATCAGTAGCTGATGTACAGTGGAAAACAAAACTAATGTTCCAAGTATACCAAACATCACAGTGGCTATCAAGGGAGGAAAAAAAAATGGCATGGGCTTAATGACTTAAAAAATGGCCAAATTGTTAAAAATTTATTAAAATTATTCACATAAAACAAAATTTATATTATTCAAAATATAGCAATAAGAGGTTTTCTGGATAATAGGGTCTGCATCATGTCAGCTAAAAAAACAGAGTAAAGATATGAAAATCATCAAGTAAAAACACACAAAAAATAGGCAGAGAGTATGGAGCATAACATTTAAATAGAATATGATTTTTTTGCATATATCTGTTCAGCTTTCCCAGCACCATTTACTGAAGAGACTGTCTTTGCCCCATTGTACCTTATAGAGTTGCCTCCTTTGTCAGAGCTCAATTGACCATATAGATGTGGGTTTATTTCTGGGCTCTCTATCCTGTCCCACTGATCTATGGGTCTGTTTTTATGCCAGTACCATGCTGTTCTGATTACCACAGCCTTGTAGTTTGATATCATGTAGCATAATGCCGCCAAGTTTTTTTCTTTCTCAAGATTGCTTTGACTATTTGGGGTCTTTTTTGGTTCCATATAAATTTTAGGATTACTTGTTATAATTCTGTGGGGAGAAAAAAGTCATTGATATTTTGATAAGGATTACACTGAAAATATAGATTTCTTTGGATAGCATGTACATTTGATGATGTTAATTATTCCTATTTATGAACAAGGTATATAGACTTCCATTTATTTATATCTTCTTCAGTTTCTTTTTTCAATGTCTTACAGTTTTCCAAGTACAGGTCTTTTGAGTCTTTGGTTAAATCTATTCCTAGATATTTTAATTTGTATTCCTTAATGCATTCCTTTCTTTGCCCCTCCCCTCAACCCCTCTCCCATCAGGCAACCATTAATTTGTTCTCTATTGAGTTTTTTTCTGTTTTGTTTATTTATTTTATTTTATTTTATTTTATGTTTTATAGATTTTATATATAAGTGAAACCATATGGTGTTTGTCTTTCTCTGCCTGACTTATTTCACTTAGCATAATACCCTTTAGGTCCATCCATGTTGTGGAAAATGGCAAACTTTCATTCTCTTTTACGGCTAAATAATATTCCACTGTATGTATGTACCACATCTTCTTTATCCATTAGTCTATCGATGGACACTTAGGTTGCTTTCATATCTTGGCTATTGTAAATAATATTGCAATGAATATAGGGGTGCATATATCTTTTTGAATTAGTGTTTTGGATTTCTTTGGATAAATACCCTGAAGTGGAATGGCTGGGTCACATACTAGTTGTGTATTTTAATTTTTTGAGGAACTCCCATATTGTTTTTCATAGTGGGTACACCAATTTAAAAACCCACCAACAGGGCATAAATGTTTCCTTTTCTCCACATCCTCACCAATACATGTTGCTTGTTGATTTATTGATGATAGCCCTTCTGACAGGAGTGAAGTGATATCTCATCGTGGTTTTAATTTTCATTTCCCTGATGGTTAGTGATGTTGAACATTTCTTCATATGTTTGTTGGCTATATGTATATCTTCTTTGTAGAAATATCTATTCAGGTGCTCTGCCCAATTTTTAATAAGAATTTTTTTGTTTTTGGTATTAAGTTGTATGAGTTCCATATATATTTTAGATAAGTCATGGGAATATAAAGTACAGCATAGGGAATATAGTCAATAATGTTGTAATAATTATGTATGGTAGCAGATGAGTAGTGGACTTATCAGGATGATTGCTTTATAATTATATAAATGTCTAATTGCTATATTGTACACCTGAACCTAATATAATATTGTATGTCCACTTTAATTGAAAATAAAAGAACTTGCTTATGTAATAATTCCTCTTAGGAAGACCACTCTTTTTCTTAATGAAGATTTAAGGAAGATTTTTTTTGAGTATTTAAAGTGGCATGTCACCCTCTCCATAGCCAGAATGGGGATAAAGAAATCATTGAATGAATTATTGTGACTTAAGTTGTAGAATTTTTAGTTTCTTGGGACAACCTGAGAGAATCATGGAGAGAATAAACTTAGCAACATAGTATAATTCCAGAAGTAGTCTGAGGCTGACAAGATTGATTTGTCCTGGGAGAAAAATAAGAGAATGACTACATACAGCTCAAAAAAGGATATCATACGTACAAAGGAGGAAGCAGGGTTATACAAACCTACAATTTGAAGGTTTTATTCATTTTATTTTATTTTTAAATTTAAAAAGAATGTGACTCCATGTGGCTGGAGTACTTAAGGCTTTCTAGGCAAATGACATCTTGGTTACACACACATGACGATTTCTGCTAAGTTGTCTGGAAATAAATGTCAAAAATCTTCACTAACGTCAAAAATCTAAATCCAGAATTCTTAAATCAGGTCACTTAAGTGTTGGCTTTTTTGTGGGAGAGGATAGAGTAAAGCAAAATAAATGTCATCCTAGAACTTGGTCTCAAAATAGAGTATGCATATTATGGGTTACACAAAAACTTTTGCAAGGGAACAGCATGGGCATGAATCTCAAAATAATTAATATTCAAATTTCTTTAATTTTAAAAGATGTGCTATTTAATGTTTTGTAAAATGTTGGTACAGTTGCCAACATCAGGAAGGGTATAATACCAAATTCTCAACTTCCTACATGTAGTCAAGTAAAATTTTTTTATTAAATTTATTGGGGTGACATTGGTTAGTAAAATTATTTAGGTTTCAAGTGTACAATACATCATCTATATATCTCATTGTGTGTTCACCATCCAAAATCAATTCTCCTTCATTCACCACATATTTTACTTCCAATCTTTTACCTCCTGTCTCCCTCTCTTACCCTCTGGTAACCAGTAACCTGTAATCTGTGTCTAAGAGTTTTTGTTTGTTTGTCTTGTTTGTTTGTGGCTTTCAGTTTTATATTCCACATATGAGTGAAATCATATGGTTGTCAACTTATTCTGTCTGACTTATTTTACTTAGCATAATAATCTCAAAATCCACCCATGTTGTCACAAATGGCAGTACAGTATTTCATCTTTTATTTGGCTGAGTAATATTCCATTGTATCCATAACTGAGAGACATAATATAAAAAAAGAAGAAATAGAGGAAAAGATCATAGAATACTACCAAACTAAAATAACAGAAAGAAACACAAGTGCAAAGAAACAATGGAGACACCAAGCTACAAGAAAACAAAAGATAAAATGGTTATAGGAAATCCTCATATATCAATAATCATCCTAAACATAAATGGTCTGAACTTACCAATAAAAAGACACAGAGTAGCAGATTGAATCACAAAACAAAACTCAACCATATAATACCTTCAATAGACATGTCTCAACTGCAAGGACAAATATAGACCCAAAGTGGAAGGGTGGAAAATGATACTCCAAGCAAATGTCACCCAGAGAAAAGCATACTTATATCTGATGAAATAGACATCAAGATAAAAAAAGTAACAAGAGATAAAGATGGATATTTCATAGTGATAAAGGGGAAAATACATGAAGAAAAGATAACACTTATCAATATATATGCTCCCAATCAGAAAGCACCAAAATATATAAAGCAACTACTGACAGAACTAAAGAAAGAAACTGACAAAAACACAATTATAGTAGGGGACCTAAATACGCCATTGATAGCTATGGTGGGATCATCCAAACAGAAAGTCAGTAAGGAAATATCAAACTTCAATTTTCCATATTTACTCTTTAAAAAATACAACTGCCCTCTAGGTCTCTTGTTGGTTCTCTTTTCCCTTTTTTTCTTTCAAAATTTCTCTTCTCTCAGTCTATGAAAGAACAACATTTTTCTCCAGCCTGTTAGGACCTTTCCGTGCTGCATTGTAATGGACTGCAAAAACTTTTAGGGAACAAAATGGCAATTCCAATCATTAGTGTTGAGAGGCCTTCTTTAATCAAGACATCAAAAACATGTGGTAGGCTTTATGTCGCTCCATGCTTTTTACATATTAATGTTCAGGAAAATGTGTGGTATTAGAAATAGAATATATTGGCCTTTGTTGAGATATTCTGAATTCAAATGTATTGTAGAGCATGGTGGTATGATTGATGACAATTTTCCCTTAATTACTTTCCTGTCCAATGACTGCTGTCAAAGAATTCGTTATTCTTGAGGGAGAATTCGTCAAGGTTTTGGGCAAAAAGTTATATAAAATATTTGAGTTTACCTCTCTTCCAAAATATAACTTGAAAATTTCTTGAATCTATAAACAAAGGTATTATGTCTTTATTAAAAAAGACAAACGTTAGTAAAATGTAAATAAAACTAAGACTATCATGTAGCCAACATTATCTTGGAAACCTCATCCAAATTAGCTTTGCTCAGTGGGAAAGCTAAAAATTATATATGATTGTAGGAAAGACTTTAATACCTGTTACTCTATTGATAGTTTAAAAATATTAGATGTCAAACCTATTGTTGTAATTAAATTGGTTTCTCCTATTTTAACACCATTATACTTTGTAGGGAACCGATCACAGCAGAGAACATTGTTCAATACATTTTGACAAAAATTGCTGTAAAGAAAAGATATATATCTTGGGTACTGAGGAGCCAAGGATATTTTCAATCATTGTCAGTTAATAACATATATCCACATTCACAGGGAAAAAAATCAGTGTTAATAATTATGGTGTGGTATGCAATTGTTGCCAAACAATGTCTTAGTAAAGAGATTTTCAGAACATTAGTGCTATTTGAGTTGATGCTGGCTGAATGGGCAATGATCAAAGAATGGTTTATTGCTCATTCCTGCATTTTTAAACATTATTTTGCTTTGGGAATGCTATTTTTTAACTAGTCTTTTAAAAGTAAGTGTCAGCTGAGAACTTTAATAATTATTAAAAGACAATAAATTCAAAGTAAGGTAACATGGGATTCTACATAGATCTGAAAAAAGCAAGTGCTAGCTGTGTCCCTGGGGGAGTCACAGAAGCTGGTGAAGTGAAGCAGAACTAGTCTGCAATATAGTTAGAGGTTTTAGTAAGACATGAGTTTTATATATGGAGAGAGAAGTAAGGGTAAGAAATAAGTATAAATTTATCACTGTTGTTTCTAGGCTAAATATCCTTAAAAGACAAAAAAAAAAAAAAGAATGTGTTTAATTTCCAAGTCAAGATCAGAGCACTAAACATAAATTGAACAGTTGAATAAAGAATGTTAATCATAGCGACAATAAACATGCAAGTGCCTTCATTCATTGATACTTGGTAAACTTAGAGGTCTATATTCTCTTGCCCTTAATTCCCAAATCCAAAATCTTCTGAACACCAAAAAAGTCATGTAACTTATTTTGGAGCAAAGCCTGATGTGAACTGATGCAAGGCTATTTATAGCATGTATCTTACTGAGTCTAATATGTTATTATAGGCTTCATTGCAAAAATAGTAATGGGTTTGATTATAGGGTGCTGCCCTAGACTCAGCTGAGAATGTTATGTAACATATGGTGTATATACTCATAAACATTCCAGTATCTAAAAATTCTGAATATCAAAACATATCTACCCCCATAGGATTAAGAAGAGAAATAGTTGACCTGCTTAGATTTTTAATGTAAAATAAATTGCAGGAATCACTAGCCATCTTTCTATGCTAAAAAGACCTTTGGCCTGGGTTCCCTTGAGGCAATAAAAGAGGCTGACTGGCTGTTGTGGGACCACATCAGCCATCACAGGACACAGGTTATTTGAACTCAGCAAGAAGATGACACCTAAAATTATGTTCACCCACAGAAACCCTGAAAATATCACTTTTCTGGTTTTCATTTTTGTTTTTATATACCTATTTATTTTTTTGGCAGTAGTTGAGATCTCCAAAACACTGAGAAAAAGCTGTTGCTATTTATAACTACAAGTTTGTGTAAATTCAGCTTTCAAAATATTGCAACTCCAAAGCGAGAAAAGTATAACCTGGAACATGAACATGATATGTTCATCCACTCACTTAGTGACTATTCCAGTGTGTCCTACACTGTGCTAGGTGCTGGCATGTGGTGGTGATATGGACATTTGCCTCATTTTTTTCGCTAGGCAGCTTTCTTACATATGGGTGATTTCCTATATCAAGGAATACCACTGCCATTGATCTAAGGTCCAGCTATGTGACCTAGAATTTACTAATCAGTTGCACTCACACAAGACTGTAGTCCTGAAAGAAACAACTACAGAAACAAAAGTGGTTGCTTTGCTAAATGTTTTACCTGTTAAGTCAGAGCCCATAGCCGCGGAGCTGGGCTTCCAGGGGTAGCAGTGATCAGCATGTGCACTGTGGTATCTGATTCAGGTGGCAGGAGTGGCGGGGTTTTTGGAATATCCCCACAGTGAGTGTTTGGCCGTGCCCCTGGTGGCTTTGGCCTCAAGCATGATCTTGTCCTAGGGAGGGTCCATGAGAAACCTACTAGCTTTAATACATTTATTATTTTTTTATGATACCTATGAGTTCTGTTCTTTCGCAGCTAGCAACCATGACTCAGAAGAACAATGAAAAAAAGTCCCTGACGTCAAGGGGTTGGCGTTCTAGAACAGGACACAGATAAATTAATAAATGGATCAGCATCAAATATAAAAATAAGGCTATTTTCTTAAAAAAGGAACATGAGTAAAAGAAGACGGGATGCTATTTTAGAAGGCATGGTAATAAGGTCAGAACTCCTAGAGAAGATGACATTTAAACCTAAGTAAAATCCAACTGAAGAGAGGAAATGAACCAATATAACGAATATCAGGCAGAGAAACTGTCAAAGCAAAAGTGCTGTGATGAAAACTTGCTTAGAATATTTGAAGAACAGAAAGAAAGTAGCATGGCTGAACTCAGCCAAAAGAAATGTAGAGGAAACAAGATGAGAGATAGCCAGAGACGAGCAGATGTAAGTCTTGGTAGACTGTGTTAAGAACTGAAATGAATATGTATGTTTATGTATATGTGTGTGTGTGTGTGTACACAGAGGGTGCGAAAAAAATGTACATGCATTTTAAGAAAGAAGAAAACNAGCTGATGGGAACTGATGGGCATGGTTTCCTTTCAGTCTATGCTATAACAAATAAAGCTGCTATGAATGCTATGAACATTTGAGTATACATCGTTGTATAGACATGTATTTTGATTTATGTAGAGTTAACAAATAATTTCCCTGGCGACTTATGTTGTGACCTTACCAAACATTTGAAGATTTTCCAGATATATTTCCATTTTGATTTATAGTTGAATTCTATTGTATTAATATGACATAGTTTGTATGATTTCAATTTTTCACATTTTTTGAGTCTTGTTTTATGGCACAGAATACGATGTGTCTTTTTGAATGTTCCATGTGCACTTGGAAAGAATGTGAATTCTGCTTTCTGGGATAGAGTTCCCTGTAAATCTCAATTTAAACAATTTGGTTGATACTGACATTTAAGTCATCTATATACACTTAGGGGTTTTCTGTTCACTTTTTCTATCCTATCAATTACTGCAAAAGGATTGTTGAATTTGTCTAATATAACTATAGATTTGTCAATTTCTCCCTTTAGTTCTATCAAATGTTTAATGTGCTTGGAAGCTCTCTTATTAGTTCCATATTTAATATTTGTGTGTCTTTTTCAGATAGACCTTTTTATCATTGTGAAGTTTCTCTTTATCCCTTATAGTTGTCTATTTTGAAGTATTTTTTGTTTTATATTAATATAGCCCCTCAACTCTCTTTAATTGAGTATAGGCAAAGTATAGCATTTTCTGTTTCTTTTTTTTTTATATTTCAAGTGGATTTCTTATAGCAGCATATTTTTTATCTTACATTTTCAAATCTAATATGACAATCTCTGTCACTTAATTGGAATACTTAGATCAAT